>NW_020955743.1:217630-333960 GCF_003031625.1 Empidonax traillii | reverse complement strand
CCCTACCCCCCTGTACACCCCCCTGTACACTTTTAATCTGCCTTAAACCATATTTTGTAAACTGTATTTCGCACAAGAAGATTCTGTCCTGTGCTGAGGGCATCGGACCTTGAAGGAACCACGATAAACGCTGGGCAAGGGGCCCAGCGCCCATACCATTCAGGGTGTCTCCATAATGGATGTATTGTGAAACTCATGATAAAACCAGAAAGAGACAGTGACACTTGAACTTGCAGCTTCCATTTGTCAGAATGATATGTCTAAACATTTTTTTAGTTGTTTTGCTCTATTTGGTTTACATGAAAAAAAAGGGGAGGGAGGTCAGGTAAAATCATACAGGAAAATGCTACTTAATTGTACCTGATACAACCTGGTTTTAAAGAAAGACCTTACAAATGCACTAAAAAGAGAAACACAGAGCAGAGGCATTCAGCTCCCTCCTTTTCTTTCTTTCTCTCTTCCCCCCTACCTTTTGGTTACCAGGTCACCATCTTTCAAAATAACAGAGGATGCAGCAGGCATTTACAAGAGTTATATACTTCAATCTACTTAAATAATTTAATGACAGCAGGGACTCAGAGTGGACAAGAAGAGCAGTAGTTTCTCACAGAATATTCTCTGATAGTCTAGTATAGTTACAGAGAACTGTGTTTCTTATTGTGGAACTTCAAGAGAAGATTTCTTTTAAAAGAAAAAAAGTAACCATCTGTACCTGAGCACACTCCTCACTTATAAAATACAACTGCTTATTTTGTTGGATGTTTGAAAATCTGACATATTGTGTACAATTAATTTTTCAATGTGTTCCTCTCAGTACATTTGGAAAAATATAACTTAAAGCAATATAAATTCTTATGGCATTTGATTAATTTCATATTAGAAGACATAGGCATCAAAGTCCAATATTTCTTACTGTTGTGAAAAATCCTACTCGTTAAAGGGGGTCCTTGAGCAAAAAAACCAGCATCACAAAACAGTAGAAAAGTTTGAATTTTAGAATGAAGTGGGCTTTCAACTTTGCCGCTAGACTCTAATTTCATGGTCAGAACAGTTGCAGTTTTGCCACAAGAGATTTGCATTCACGGAGGCTTGTGCTATAGTTTATGCAGGCTGTGCCACATGCTGCTGGTTCTCCAAAGGTTTGTTACATTCTGCTCCTGCTTACAAAGCACAACACTGAGGAGCTCAAATGCTAAGGTATTTAATGTAGCTGCACATTGTCACCCACTTGTATTTCCTTTGGCAATCCTGTGACAGTACATACCACATTATACATAGTTCCTTTCTTTTTTATGCCTGAGTAGATGCAGTAGCTCACTTACTGAATAATGTCATCAGATCACATTCTCTCAATTGTCAGTGCCTGACTCTGTGCAGTTTCTGTCTGGTGCAGAAAAAAACATATTTGTGAAAGCCCTGGTATTATTTAGTAGAATAACATACGATAAAAAGCACCAAATCCATGTTTTACCTTTGACAGTGCAATTGGAGTAAGAAGACGTTGATCTCTAAAATTTGAGCTGCATATGTAATTTGGCAGAGAAGCATTTAACTGCTGCAGGACATATTTAATTTCGAGACGCATTTCCTCATCACCAGAAAATTGTGACTGCATTGTTTTGGCAAACTGATCCAACCCAAATTTATATGTGGCAGGTGGAAGAAAAGAAAATAATTCCTTTACCATTAGTGAGAGAACAGAGTATAAAAAGCACAAAAGAATATGTAGGAGGAGGAAAAGTCAAGAAATAGAGTTGGATTCCCTGTTGGTGGAAATAAAATTACTTCACAGATTTGGATGAGGTCTGTGTGATTACTTCAGCAGTGGAACCTGCTCTTGAATGGAGATTGTTGTTTAATTTCCTGTCATCGTACAGAATAATTGCCTAGGGAATCTCAAAATATCTCTATCAAAACCCATGGAAATTAGCAAAAAGGAAGAAGTTTTAATATTTTGTGCTGTCTCCATTTCAATATAGATATTGCCACCACGGTATAACTTCTAGATCTTTGTCCATGTGTAATGGACACTGTACTTTATTCTACATATCATTTGCTTCTGAGACTTGAAAATTAAACCAGACAAAAAATTGTGGATTACTGCTGGTAGGATTCCTTCCTAGTACAAAGTACATATGTAGAGAGAGCCATTTACATCACTTAGCAATTTTTCTTCTACTGCTTTTCCTGAAATACTGACAGGTAGTTTTCTTCTCATTTTGCTCTCTTCAGACAAAGCCAGTTTTAAATTATTTGAACAATAGGAAATTTGAGCAGAACAGTAAGAGAAACGTTTCCAGCTTTCCAGAAACTTTCAGCCTTTTCTGAAGCAAAAGTTACCTGCCATACGCTTAAACCAACCATGTACAGAAAATGGTGCCCCCCCCCATCTTTTTGCTATTATCTCCTCATACAATTCCTGCACTAGCTTGTATGTCCTTGCACACAGTTGCAGGAGCCTTTTCTTCTCAGGCTCAGAGCTTTAACTCAGCATTTGCTTCTTAATCTTTAATCCCAGGTTAACAGCAAACTATAATCAATTGCTCATTGATCATTCTTGACAAGTACTTAGCTAATTTACAGAGAGGGTAATCAGGCATTGGAATGGCCTACCCAGAGAGGTGGTGGATTCACCATCCCTGGAGGTTTTTAAAAAGAGATTGGATGTGGCCCTTAGTGCCATGATATAGTAATTGGAGTTGGATCAGGGGTTGGACTTGATGATCTTGGAGGTCTTTTCCAACCCAATCTATTCTATGATTCTATGATTCTAATTAGAAAAGCAAAGCTGATAGAGAGAGTCTTATTATAAGGTTATAGCTTTAACTTGTTACTTTTATATGTGTGTCTAGTTAATCATTACAATTTTTATATTAATACCTTTTCTTGAACGGTTGTAGTTTTCTCCTAAAGATATTGATAGGCACAACCCAATGGACATGCATATCTGAATATTTTAAATACTATGTGATCAGCTATGCCAAACTTTGAACATGCATGTGAATTTATGTGTGTCCACTGGCATTGTCTTTGCTTCATTTTCCTTTTGAAATAAAATTCTTCTTGTTTGTCTGTGTTTTTTCGTTCCTTGCTATTCCTTTGTTCACTGTTCTACTTGTGTTGAATAATCTCTTGTAAGACAGTATTGGTTCCCCTTTGAAAATGGCCATTTGGAAATTCTCTGGGTTACAAGTCACGAGAAGGAGCTGAAAAGCCACAGAGATCTGTAAGAGCAGTCACAATCTCCCAAAGGACATAGTGCAGTCTGCTCTCCCTCATGCCTGTCAGGATAGCTCAGTGACTGTGAACAGAATTATCATGTGTACTCTACCATGCCCTTTGGAGTACTTCCAGCAGGTTGGTTGCGCTTCCTGAATCACTTGGCTCAGAGTTACAGGGGTTCCTTGTTTGTGTCCAGATGGAAGCATGACTACAGCATACTCTGATCCTTGGCTATGCCCCTCTTTTGCACAGCACTGATGCACTTTTGCTGGAACAAGAGAATGACTGCTTTGCTTTCATTGATACATTCCTTATAGCCTAATATGTTTGTGTGTTTCCAAAACAGTCCAAAACAGTATCATGAGCTAATATAATCAAAGTACTCTTAATGCTCTTCATATCTTTATGTTGTGAAAGAAGAAAATACCTAGAAAGTTCCTCTGGGACATCTTGCTTACTTATCTCTGAGTTTATACACATTGCTGCTTATCAGCATATTTTGTTTGCATTCCACTTGGAATCTTACTTCACATGGCAGTGCTTGCTGAGCTGATGTTAAGATCTTTCTCAGAGACTTTTTTGTAAGCGTATTTAAGATCATAACACAGTTTGGCTACTGTTTCCCTTCAGCCATCACATTTTTTGTTTTAACATCAAAAAGCAGTTCTGCTTCTCTGTCATGATTATTTGTTTTTGAAATTCTACTTTCTAAGTTTTAAGATTTTGTTATTCTCCAGATGTTTCCCTGTTTTTAACTCACAGTGCTGGCTGTATTTTTTAATAAGGATGCAAAGAAAACCAGACTATTTAAGGTTATATAAGTAGCACATCAACTCCAAGTTGTTGCTTCCCTTTCCTCCACTTCCTAGGAAGAGGAAGTCTCAGCTATCTATTACTCTTTAAAATATACTGGCAGGAGTTTAGTAAGTTTGTTAATTGGTGTCCTTAAACTTCAAATACTATGAGCTAGTATCCATGAGTTGCAGATAGGTTTTGTTTCCTTTCCTGTTCTACTTGAGTATCCATTTAACCTGTTAACAATTCTTTTTACACCTTTGTTGATTTAAGGTATTATTTTTCCTGTGATCTCTGGTTTTGACAACTTCTCTTTAATATTACTACCAACAGCAATGCTTCCCTATCTTATTTGTTTCATTGTTCTTTTCCCTCTCTCTAAAACTCTGGCCTTTTCTCTTCTTTTCAAATATCTAATTTCTAAATTATTTATGATTTTAATATTAGTATATAGATACTCATATCTGGCAGGAAAGCACTCTTAGAGTACCTTCACAGAACATTCTGGTTTGTAGAAGATGGTTAAAACACCAAACAGCAAAAGCACCTGTATAATCAGACCTTAAAGGTACAAAATAACTGTTGTTTTTTGTCTGAACAAACTGAATTCATCTCAGTCTGGAATAATATCTCATAGCTGAGCTACATCACTGGTCTCTAGTGAGCCTGACCAAGGCTTAGTGAAATTAAATCTTACTTCAAGCTTCTTACCTGTGTCCCTTTAAAGGCAATGCTGCAACTGTCTACTCTGTCTTGCTTTTAATCTTACCAGTGAGCAGTGTAAGCTAGTTTCAGCAACCTTAAGTGATCCCACTTTTCTGTCTCCAGTTATGCACTGATGCTCATATATGCAATGATTCTCTTCCTGCCTTTAGTTTCTGGTTTATGGTACTGTCAGTACCATAAAAAAAGGTGATGTTTAGCACAAGCTTTGGCTGCTGTATGTTCTCCTGGCTTTCCGCCTGTAGTAGTAGAACAGTGGTTTCACCCATCCATAGAAAGCTATTATTTCAATATCCATCGTATCTGGAAAAATACAAATGATATGTGTGACTTAAAGAGACAATGCTGAGTACCAGTCTAAATGTTAGTAACTGAAATCAAGACAGTCTCACTATCAGAGGAAAAAGTAATGAGATATGTTGCTCTGTCTGTGATTTCTCTCTTGATTTGTTATTTCCATCACATACTGTCTAGTTACGAACACCTATAATACACAAAACTACATAGGAGAAGAATCAAAATTATAATGAAAAAATTATTAAAAATGTTTCAAAGGCAGAAAATCATTTCACAAAGCTGTTACTTACCTTTAAAATCATTAGACCTAAAAAATTAGTTCCTTGAGAGAGCTCAATAAAATTATTAGCAAATTCACTCCAAAAATTTTGAGGAGAGTATTTCATTACTGAAGTTTTCAGCCTCAGTTGAATATAGGATGGAATATGGAATAAATCTCTACAATTATTGTTGGATTTATTCCATACAAGTCAATATTCAATCTCAAGCAGCAGTGAAGACATAGAAAAGTAATTCTCAACACAATGACATTAAAATTATGCTGCATAATTTATTATCTTCATAATTACTTCAACATATTAAAATGGCCTCATGCTTTTCAGGGAGTAAAATCCAAAACAGGGGCCTGATCTCTGAAAGACAGAGGAAAATATTGCTATAAAGACTAGTTACATACATTGTCTGAAATGGAGGTTCTCAGGGCTGATTGAATTTTGAGGGCGGGGTGGGGGGGCATTGTAGGGAGAGGATACATATTTTTCAGTAAATATATGAGTTCTGGAGGTCTTCACTAAGGACTACATTGTCATAGTTTGCAGTCTCTACTTGAGCCCCTTAAGAAGCATGGTTGTCCTCTGCCCTATTTATTCATTTTATACATTTATTCATTTTATGCAAGCTGCTGATGGGAGTCATTACTGTAAGCAGGAAAAAAATACTGGTTCCCTGATTATATACAAAGTTGGAATCAGGCTCTTTGACTTCGTCTGAATAAAGGATAAAAGATTCCACTGGAGACATTCCGTATTAATAGTATATTGCAATAAATACCTATTGAGGATATATTTATTTAGTATTAATATATATATCTTTTCTCAATCAATTTAGTTAAAGCAGAATATATGTAACTCAGTATTGACTCTTAGTAAATAAGACACAACAAGCCAATAAATCCAAGGGTACATTACTTTGCTTTATTTCATTTGCCTAAATCAGGTAATGATAAATCTATATTTAGAATTGGAACTGCAAGGAAGAAGACAAAGCTATTAGAAAAACCAAAACCCAGCAGTTTTAGAATGACTGAAGCCTTGGTTAAAAGCCTAAAAACATCCTATGTCTTTTACTTAACGGAGAAGTATCATCTCAAAGACTGTTTATGCAGTATATATACCACTGCTAAAGCAAATAATCAGTGAATCTTCCAGCCTAGGGGTTGGAAGTTGATTAGGGAAATCAAAGGATTTAGATGGAGGAAAAGAGACAAAGTATTTTTTTTTTCTTTAATCCTCATAGGTTTGTTAGGATTATTATTATAAGATCATGGCTAAAAATGAAGCTTTAGCAGTGAGTTCTGATGATCTGATTTTCATTCTTTAGGAGGGTTTCCCTAACTTCAGCTATAAAACAAATTTAGGCATTGTGTCTGCTCTGCTGGAATCTAAGCCTTCCAGCTCAAAAAACTGCCGTGAACATTAATGAAGACCAGCAGACACAGAGCAATGATGCACCCTGATTGCAATCAGAATCATGAATTAGAAATTGATGTACTACAGAATATAAAAGTAAGTATTCAGTAGTAAATCAGATGAAAGGAAGGTTATGATGACTGTAATGATTAGCTTGATTTTTTCCTGACTCTTACATTATAAATCACTGTATTTTACCAGCCTGATATATTTTCAAATATGTACCTCATATTTGGCTAAATTTAGAACAGTAAGAGAGCTTGCTTTGCTTTTAGCTTTCGTGGTTTGTTTATGTGTTTGAAATCTTCTTACTTTTCAATAAAGAACAATCAAATGAAAGAGAAATCTGAGGTTACTCATGAAAAGAAAGAAGAAAAGCTTCTGAGTAACTTTGATATTTATTTCTATAAAACATTACAATTATTCTTTGAAATTTCCAAATTGGAAAGTGTTAGAATGGGAGATACACTTAGCAAGAGCTCCTGGAAATCACATATTTATTCAGAAATATAAATATAGATGGTAAATCTCTTTGAGATCATAGTCAGACTTAAATAGCTATTTTTTAAAAACAAAGTCTGCCTACTAGGCGAAAGGAAAATGGCTGCAGAAGGGGAAACCATTGCTGTCTGGTCATACCTTAGAGTTTACATGGGGTTAGTATCATCAGCTTCCATCTTTCTGCAGCAGGGAGTGACAGACGGCCTGTAGTAGTGACAGTGTGACAGGTCTTGTAGTAGTGCAGTAATAACAGTGGTTCTTGTAGCAGCAGGAGTGACAGAGCACTGCCTCTGCAGACAGTTTAGCATATGCTGACAGGGCACTGCCTCTGTGGCCAATTTAGTGTATGCATTGAGGCAGCTCTCAATCATTTTTTGTTCAAGTTAATGTGCCAGGTGAAGTACAATGACTAAGGAGCAGGCAGAAAATACTTGATATTTCATAAAATTTCAACATAATTTCATCTGTAACTATTAATAAATTCCTGAATTGCAATAGCATAATTAACTTGAACTTAACAAAGGTGCACTATCAGTAACAAAGAATTTGCTCTCCTTGTCTCATGAGCACATTTAGTCAGCGTAGCAGTACTCAAGGAATCCACAAACTTCAAAAGATGGGGGTGTATAATATAAACATATTTGATTGAAATCAACTCTGTCTGCCCTAAAAACACCTCTGGTTCTATTCTCCATTGTTCCTTTATTCCTGTCTATATAGAAAAAATTAAAAATTACTTTTCTTCCCTATTACTTGTGATGGAATCATATTGTAGGATGCTTTCACCGTTTAAAATACTTGTAAAGATTAACAGAGCCTAAGGCACCATTAGACTAGAGAGCAGGATTACGTCTGCAAGTAGCTTTAATATTTGACAGCATCCATTTGCGCTGCAAATTTCAGGTGAGTATATGGTTTTATAATTTCAGTGTTATGTATAGTGCTTTTAGTACTGTTCTGAAAAGGAGGTGCTGAGTGCACGTGCACACAACTTGAACTCTTCTGTTTCTGGAATTGTCTAAACAGGACAATAATTTTCTTTGGCCACCTCTGTCATGGAATGATTACAATGACATAAAAGTTCAGCATAAATTCATTCTGTCTCCTTGCGTCATTATTCAAACACTAACATTTTTCTGCTAGGTGAGATTAATTACTACACAGACAGTGTTTGTCGCGGAGTCTCATTTTCATATATAATTATCCAGATATGAAATATAAATAGCAGCTATTCAATACAGCTCAAAATAGCCGATAGAGCCAATTTCTCCCTTGTAGCAAAAAATTTAAGTGGTAAATATGTATATTTTAAGTCTATTTTTGTGATCTTGTAGTTATATTTGCATTTTGCTTAAATGTGTTTATTATGGCTTCTGATGTGAGAGATGTATTGTTATGAGGATATTACACAGCATAAACCAGGTTGTCTAATAATTTAAAAATAAAGCACAAATTATATATTAAATGAGTTTTGATTTGTTGACTTGTAAGACAATTCTGCAAGAGCCAGAATACAGTTTCTTAGCAGCATAATATAATACATGTTAAATGAAAAAGCACAGTCTGTAGATGTGACAGCTTAACACTAATCTGTGGCATAATAAATAAAACAGAGTTAATTTATAACTCCTGTCGAAAAAAACCCCAATAACAGACTTTAAGTTAGAGACTGTATATTTTTTGGAATATACAACTGAAACCCTTTGCACTATGAAGGTGTGAGTTAAAACTACAAAACAATTTAAAAAATATAATTGGCTAGAGAAATTAAATTCAGAGCAACTGAACAACTACATTTTTATGGAAATAACATTTAAAATTGAGGCTGCCCCAAGTGCAGAGCAGAGCGGGACAGTCCTCTCCACTGGCTGGTGGTGCTTTACCTGCTGCCCCCCCAGGACACGGTTGGCCCTCCTGGCTGCCAGGACACTGCTGACTCATATTCAACTTCCCATCTACCAGGACTCTCAGATCCCTTTCCTTGGCAATGCTTTCCAGCCTCTTGTTCTACAGTCACCAACTCGATGTACATCAGGGGTTGCCCCATCCCAGTTGTAGAATCTGGTACTTCCCTTGTTGAGCTTCACATGGTTGGTGATTGCCCAGTCCTCTAATTTATCAAGATCTCTCTGCAGGGCCTCCCTGATTTCGAGGTACTCAACAGCTTCTCCCAGTTTTGTGTCTTCTGCAAACTTCCTTAGTATCCCCTCCAGTTCTGCATCCAAGTCATTTATGAAGATGTTGAAGAGCACAGGGCCCAAGATGGAGCCCTGTGGAAACCCCACAAGGGACAGGTCACCAGTCTGATGTTAACCCCTTCACTACTACCCTCTGTGCTCGACCTGTGAGCCAATTACTCACTCACCACATGATGTGTTTATCCAGCTGTGTGCTGGACATTTTGTCCAGAAGAATCCTGTGAGAGACAGTATCGAAAACTTTACTGAAATCCAAAAAGATTACATCAACTGGCTTCCTGTGATCAATTGGGTGGGTTACTCTGTCATAAAAGGAAATCGGTTTTGATAAAATAATAACATAAAAATAGACAGGCTTAAATAGACTGAAATATGGAGAGCACCTAACATGTTGAGTATAAATAATACAAATATTCTATGGATAGTATTTTGAATATAACTTTATCAGTATTATGTATTTAAGTTTCATCTATTTAAGTGATAAACAGAAGTTGTACCTTATAGGATAAAGAAATAAATAATTAATAATTAATTAGAATAGTTGGTTCTGCAGGCTATTGTAGAAGCTTCTGTTAGAGCTGTTATAGCCACGGATATGTCAATATTTCCATTTCTAATGGTTTATAATCACACTGTAAAAATGGGCTTTAGACTGGAAAGATATCTTGGCAGATAAAGTCTCAGCTTAGAATCAAATTGTTTTAAAAGAACACATTTCTATAGCTGTATTTTGTCTTCTGTATTAAAATTGAAAGGTTTAGGTTAGCTGCTCTAATGAGCTCTACATTTTATATTTTGTTAACAACGGCTCTGAGCTGCTAAATGGAGACCTGTCCTCAACTTATCATGGGAACATGTAATTAGAGGGTAAAAATTTTTTCAGTTTCCTAAGAAGCACAATAGATATGCATACAATTTTTTCCTGCTCCTGAATCTGTAGAGGCTGAAGAGCCCTTGATTTAGTTTGAAAGACTCTGTACAATGTTAGAATATCCATCTTGGAAACTCAGACAACTGAGTTGGATCTTCTTAGTCACACAAATTACTGCTTCAGCTGATGCATTTTGTGCCAAATATATGCTGCTTCTAAATTTAAGTTATTGTTGTAATTGTTTTGGTGATGTTTGTTTGTTTGTTTTTTGTTTATTGGTTTTGTTTTGGTTTTTTTGGAGGGGGGGTTAATGGAGGTTTTGATTTTTTTTCAGTTTCACCAATCTGGCTTTAGCCATCCCAGGCTAAGTGCAAAATATATGTTATTCAATTAAATCTGTGGCCACCTTCTACACAATTTTTCGCTAAAGCAACTGCCACTTTTTCATTTGTATTTTCATGTCATGAAAGCATGCTGGGTAGAGACCTGGTGGTCTCTCTGCAGGTAAACACTTCATAGGTTACCACTGTAGGGTTCACTTTTCAATAGCTTCTGGATATTTCCAATGTCTTATTGAGAACATGGTGATTCCTTATCGTGAAAGGACAGGAATTAAATAGATCGCATATTAATAATCTTCTATTTGTGAATATCTTCACATATGTCTGTGCCTTGAGAGAGAGAAAACAGACCAAAGTCACTGTACAGGCACATATTTTTGTATTAGCATGGAAATTATGCTGTTGTTAGCACTGTTATAGTTTGCACAAAGTGGAAGAATAGCCTAATATGTCAATGTGAAAGAACTATAAAATAAATCTTATTGAAAAAAAAGGAGAGCTATTACAATCTATCTCATAAATAGGATGTTTTTATAAAATTTTCTAGATATGTAAAGTAATGGACTGACTATGCCATCTTGTTGAATTGGAAAACTAAGTATGATAGTGCAGAGAGGGATGTTTCTTTCAGTTCTTTTAGGCAAATGGAAGCAACAAAAGCTTTTTGGAATTGCTTAACCCATTTATATCTTTCATGTGCCTACCTGATATGTTCATTTGTCAAGGATGTCATGCCCATCTGGACATTAACAGGGTTAATTTTACATTGCGTCCAAAGCTGTGTGAGAGAAAATCATGATGAGATACCTGAAAATCCTGGCATAAGGATATGTGTCTAACAGTTTATCATATTGTTTATTCAGTAGTACATGTTATAAAGTCATTAAGGCAGTGGCCTCTAAGGCATTACTCTAACAAATTTTATAATTCCTGCTAATAGTACAGCTCTTTTCCTGCGAGTGGATGCTTGCATTCTCCATATGACCCTGAAGAACACAGTACACAATCTTTTACTTCATGCCATTGTCCTCTCTCTGTGATATTGAAAACAAGGATCAAACATGTTAGATTTCAATGATCATGACATAAATTGGTTTCTGGAAGTACAGGTGAGAATAGAGCATTGTGATGCATTGCTCAATGGCAAGGATAAAACATTTTACATATGCAAAAACATTTATATATACATACACACACATATAGATATATTCCTGTACAAGGTTTTTCTGTCCTAACACAGTATCGTACATAAGCCTTCAATAGAAATTACTTTTGTTAATTATGCCTGTATTGTAGGTGTGTAAACATTCAGGTATGTAAGGCTGGTTTTGATCAAGGTGTATTGCATTGTCTGAGGCAGAAGCTGTTCCAAATGGTTCACAATAAGGAATGATAACCAAAGCTGCCATACAAGAGTTGTGTTTTCCTGTGATGATCATATCTTTTTTTGACAATACCATAATGCTTTCAATGCTTTCAAATGGAATCATAACCATGTATCCTTCCCAACCAACTTTTAATCAAAGCAGACCTAACAGCCTTGCAGATGAAGATGCAGCAACATGTTCTTTGCTTTACACAGTCATTTCTGGATGCTGAAAAAGTCCCAGCACAGACGGGGTGAAACAGGCTGTGGAGTCTTGTGTATGTTTTATATTTTTCCATTATGTTGTTGCTTTTCTGGGTTGAAAGCTCACAAAGAACTCAGAGTTCACTGTCTGACTTCTGATGTGCGACGTTCTTGAAGACTTTCTGCAGATAACTCCTGGAAGTAATGAAGCACGTGGCAAAGTAAGTAATGGTTTTTGAACTGCTCACAAGAGCTTGCAAGAATTCTGGGACGGAGATTACAGCAACCAATAAAAATCAGTATTTTCAATTATCAGAGAGTTAGTATAAAATGTTAATAGTATAATATAGCTATGTCATAGAATGCATGCATTGCAGAATGACTCTATATTGATATTAATGTTGTGAAGATTAACTTCTTGGGAAAGCATGCAGACATTAGAAAACTGAAATATCACTAAATATTTCTATTTAATGAAGAAACATAATTCCTATAAAGAACTATTTATTTTCTTTCATAAGTACCTAACTTCTGAGTTTATATTTCTTAAAAGATTATGTGATATAGTAAAAATGTAGAAAGAATGTAGTAAAAAGTGTGTGAAATAACAGTTAACAGCTTTGTGATGATTTATCACAGCTCAGAGAACAGTGAAGATGTGCAGCTAAGCAAAATGCATACCCCCATGAAACAGAAAAGTTAATAACATCTTTCCTTATAAATAACTGTTACTTCCTTTAAAAATTGGTAATATTATAGGAGGATCTATATCTGTATTACAACATCATCAAAATCTGTCATAATATGGATATGATTTTGTAAGTCATTCACACATCTGAAAAGCAATTGAACTGGATATCTTGGATCATGAAATGATAGGTTTCTGGATGGTACTGTAGTTTTATACTTCACTGCCTATGTTCTATGAATAGTACAGCATAGTTCTTTGAAGCTATGAGTAATGGGTGAGATGATGTTCGGTTTGTCATTTTATAAAGTCTTCATTCTTGCAATCAAGTATAACTCCTTTATTCTGACTTCCTTTGAAAGTTCAGCTCTTTGTCATAAGAATAGCTTAACTCAAATATGCAAGTCAAAAAGCCAGTGACAGAGACTTTTAATACAGCATTAATGAAGATCACATGGCCATCAGAGAACAGGTGTCTTGTGTCAGCTCCATAGCTGAAGAACATCAAAAGGGACTGACTTTCTCTATCTGTGTTAGAAATGTAATTGCAGGTGTTCACCCAAGAAGTTTGTGTACAGGTTAGGCTAGCAGACACTTGATTTTGTATTTCTGAAACACTGAAAGTTATGATTTGGCTAGGGTCTAATCTTTATCTGTATTTTGCTGGTTATCTTTCCTGCAAGGAAGCAGAGTCATTTCTGCATTTAAGGGGATTTTACAATTCTGTCTTCCTTGGTAAAAAGTTAAAAAGGGCTTCATGATTGTCACGTGAAATGGAGGTTTCATTTAAGTCTTTGATTGGTCCGTCAATGTCCCAGAAAAGCCAAGACCCTTGTGCCTGACAGTCTGTCATCATCCTGTTATGGGCACTCCACTGAATAATCTCCTGTATCAGAGGGCAGTCGTCCAAAGGAGGTGAGGAGCAATTGAGGTCACTTGGTCTGTTCAGCCTGGAGAAGAGAAGACTGAGGGTAAACCTCATTGCAGTCTACAAATTCCTTGTGAGGGGAAGAGAAGGTCCAGACACTGATATCTTCCCTGTGACAACCCTTGACTGGACCCAAGAGAATGGCCTGAAACTGTGTCAGGAGAGATTAAGGTTGGATATTAGAAAAAGATTCTTCACCCAGAGGGTGGTGGGGCACTGGAACAGGATCCCCTGGAAATGGTCATAGCACCAAGCCTGACAGAGTTCAAGAAGCATTTCAACAATACTCTCGGGTACATGGTGTGATTCTTGGATTTGGTCCTGTGCAGGGCCAAGAGTTGCACTTGATGATCCTTGTGGGTCCCTTCCAACTCAGCATGTTTTGTGATTCTGTGAAGTAACTTGTTCAGGGATGTGCTACAACAGCATATTGGAGTCAAATCTCTTACTAAAAATTAGAAAGATGTATCTCCCCACTTTTCTTGAGTATCTGCTGCCTTTGATTGCTATTGCCCTTGGAAGACTCATTTCAGTTTACTGAATAACACACTTAATCAGTGAACACACCGATAATAGAAAATTGTGACAGGTTAAGGTTTGAAGATTGCCACTGATACTGACTGACTGCAAAAATGAATTTGAAGCAATATACAGACAAGCTCTGATCACCAGAAAGCTAGCTTGAGATAATCATTTAGTGCACATAGAGTAAGGTTCTTACCCTATAGGAGAGAAGAGAGGTTCAGTCTGTTGACAAACCCAGAAGTTACAACGGAGTCTTCCCTAAATTCTCCCCATTGTTAACTTACTTTTGTACTATTTTTTTTACATTTAGGTGGAACTTGAGTGTCTCTAGTTTTTACTGATTGGTGTAAAATTCTCTTGCTTTGCTCTTAAAGATATAGTAAATAAAATATGTAGTGCATGCTTGGTGAGAGATAGTCATACCTTGAAGGTAGGTAACTTTGGGTTGTAGGTATTAGATTATAATGAACCAAGTTCATGTGAGAAGAGTGATTCCACCACAGTTGCTGGTTCAGCAGCAAGGCATCTTCTTGGTTGACAGCTGCTATGTGATGCATCAGCTACATGGTAACCTCTTGTTCCCATCCCTGTGTGGATTACAACAGAGCCTGGACGTAGTGTTTCCACTCTGCTCCACTCTCCATTTCACCCCTCATCATGTGCTTAGGGCTGCAGACTGTGCTCTGCAGGGAATTATCATAGAATAGGTTTCATACATGCTTACCACATTCCATCCACGAAGTATCAACTGCATTTCACCTTATAATTGCTGTCCTGTTATAACATCTGTTAGAATATGAATATAACTCACCAATTTTCTCTAATTTCACCCCCATCAATCTATCTTCTCATGATATGGAAGAGGAGCTTCTTCAAGCATGGCTCATAGGTCAGACTGAGGTACTATGTGTCTTACAATGTTATTGCACATGTGTGCAATAATAGTGAGGGCTAAGCTCAACCAGGACCAGAATGCATGACTGTATGCTCAGTCATGTACTGGGTAGAAGTCCATCTGGCTGATTTGTTGAAGGGCAAGTTTGTATTTTGTAGCTAGATACACAGAAGTGTAAAAATCCCCCTTTATCTGTATTTGTAGTCAGCCTGGAAGGGTATATCAAAGGTCCAAGGTTATTTTGTATGCAGCATCCTCTTAGAATTTGGAAGCTAAACAAGCAATAGAGAAGCAGCACAAAGGTTAAAAATATACTAAGAATACGTGAAAGGAAATGGAGAAGTAGCAGCTCAGCTGTTGAACTCTACCCTCATGGCCTTTGCAAAAGGTGAAAGGTTTCCAGGGACAGAGTGGTCTCAGATAGGCACTGATATTTTCCAAACTGAGTACCACAATGCCATCTGTTACACAGAAATAAAGAACATAGTGTGTCCAATTAATCATCTGAAGTAAGAAATTTGAATGACTTAAACTTTTGTCATATCTAGTCTCATAACTCTATACTTCTTTTGCATATCCTGCATTTGCTTAAAATAGAGAGAGACTCCAAATGGAAAGATTGTTTAAGATGGACAAAATTCAACCATCAAAGGTTATGTCATAACCCTGCATTTTCCTTTCGTTCCCTAGTATATCCTCAGTCTTCTGAATGTAAAGGTTATGGCAGTATATATATTCTCTGTGCAGAGAGAACAAATCTACAAATTCTCCTGCATCTTTATAGTGCCAATCTAATCCCTAGGAACAAGGTCAAAAATCAAGATTATTATTAGTATTTTAAGACACTTTGCCTTTCACAATAAGAAAATTCAGTGCTTTTACTTGATACTGTTTCTCTTTCTGAAGCTTTGTCTAATTTTGCATTCCTCATTTTACAGAAAGTGTAATGATGTGTCACCAGGAAGACAGACCGGTTAAAAAAAAATGGCACCCCAATGATATTTTATAACTTACCTGGTTTTAAAAAAGCCTTACCTTGTCAAACAGAGACTTCATTAGTACATTGTTACACTGGGCCACACATTTTATTTTCATATTCCACTAATTTATACTAAAAACTCTGAAACTACTGCAGCAGATGTAATTAGACAGCTAATGATATTACAGATCATATAAATATGAATTTACATGTTTCTGATGAATTCCATTTGACACATATTTTGCACAGAAACAAGCTTAACAGGATACCTTTGAAATTTCTGAGTTCAGTGAAAATGGAATGTGTAATTTCAAATTAATATAAAACATTAACAGAGAAGACCAAAACTGGCCATTTAGTCCAACACATTGTCAAAAATAGTGGTAAATACTGTTTTAAAGATTCACTGATTGTGAATCTTGACTGAAAGTAAGGAGTGATTTGAGGTACTAAGAAGTCAAAGCTTTTCAAGATGATCTCCCTGGGTCTCCAATCATGTTTCAGAAGCTCACCAAGGGAGAGGCAGTGTGTTTGCGTTTAGTAGTACTTCAGAGGCTAGTTAATTAAAGAAAAATCATTTAGTATCTACAGATGTGTTGCAATGAGGAGTTCTAGAGCTTTAGTATATGAGATATAAAAAAAACCACCTATTTTTGGGTTTTTGTTGCTCATTGATTGCTGATTTTGCCGTAAGAAACAGTGAACAAACTTTACCTATTCACATCTCTCCCCTTGGTTGTCTCGAATACTGAAAAGCCCTATATTTCACTTGTTCTTTGCATGGTGTTCTTTCTCTAATTTGAATCAGCCTTGCTCTTCTCCAATTTTTTCCTGTTTTCTTGAACAGCACAAGATGTGAATGCACAATGGCAGACAGTATTTTTTTTTCTATCCCTTTCCTAATAATACCTGGTATCCTATTTCTGTTATCAGCTGCCTCTGAGCTGTTACCTAATGTTTTTATAGAATCCCCTATAAGAAGCCAAATTTCTAATTTCCCAGCAGGTCATATAACACTGTATATTTAAAGTTGGGATTGTTTAACCTATGTGCATTACTTTTTGTTTATCTATATTGTGTTTTATCTGACATTTTGTTATTCAGTCAGTCAGTGTTGTAAGGACTTTCTGTAGTAATCCACAATTGGCTTTTTGGAATTTTCTCTTGAATCACTTGGTGCCACCATGCACCATTCTCTCACATGTCCAGAGTACACCACAAAGCCCAGGCCCTCTCACAGATCACATCCAGGGGCAACCTACTCCCAAAATGAAAGTGGAAAACATTTCCTACTGTATGCTTTCTACTTTCTATTGATTCTTTAACAGTTGAAGAAACTGCTATGTAGAAATATTTGAATTTTAACCATCCTGACCAAAATTAGGTTAATTCATTCTAGTCTGGAACAATGTTGTGTGCTAAAGAGTTTAATAGTTACACAATCTTTCTAAATGAACATTGAGTGTTTCAATATTTTATACTAAATTTAAATTTCTGCCTCTCATCAACTTTTTAGTATCACAAAATCTACATTGTTTTGCAGGTAAATTTTTGTTTTTCAACATTCATTAGGAGTACTGCATGAGGGCACAGTTCACTGTTATATAGACATACAATATACATTGTTTTTTGACCAACTGGCCTGGTTCAAACTGCAACAGTCAGGGTTGCTACTTCAGGCAAAACTCCTCCAGACAGACAGATGAACCCCCCCAAAAAAAGAGGGGTAATATTAATATTCAGGTACCCACATGTGTTTGTTTCATTCATTTTGTTTCCATCAGATGCCGTTACTCCAATGCAGACTCTGCTTTCTTCTTTCAATAAACTTCTATGATACTTCTTAGAATAATACAGATCTCTTTTCCAAAATTTTTTTTAACTTTTTAAAATTTTACCAAGCAGTTACTTGTTCTCTTATGAGTCATATGGGGAGTACCTGAGAGAACTGGGATTGTTTAGCCTGGAGAAAAGGAGGCTCAGAGGTGACCTTATCACTTTCTACAACTACCTGAAAGGAGGTTGCAGTGAGGTGGTGGTTGGTCTTTTCTACTGGGTAACAAATGACAGGACAAGAAGAAATGGCCTTAAGCTGTGTCAGAGGACATTTAGATTGGTACTTAGGAATAATTTCTTCACTGGAAGGGTGGCCAAGTATTGGAACAGGCTGCCCAGGGAAGTGGTGAAACCACCATGCCTGGAAGGGTTCAAAAAACATGCACCTATGGCACCTGGGGACATGGTTTAGTGGTGACCAGGGCAGTGCTGGGCTAATGGTTGGATTTGATGGTCTGTGAGGTCTTTTCCAACCTAAATGATTCTATGATTTTTAAAAAAAAGGAAGATGAAGTCTCAAAGCGAAAAGGACACTGTACAGTAGAAGAAAGAAAATGCCTAAACAGAATGACAGACTTCTTACACATATGAATATGCATGACTGTATGCACTTCCTTATTCTTACCTTTGATAAATTAGTTGTATGAAAGATAAAGGTTATAAGTATCTTGACAATACACAGAAAGATATTTTCTAGATAGAATGTACATCTAAAATTCTGTAATTCATATGTACACATCACATATTTGTCAGCATGCATTTCCTAGCTTCTTGTTGTTTCCATGTGGTTTTCAACTTATACTCAGAGCCACAATTTTCTGTTGACCAATCTAATATTTTAAAAGCACCACTGCCTTCCCAGCAGTTCATCCATGGGGTCATGTTCATAGAAACATTTAAATACAAGCTTTACAAACATTTCTTCAGTGAACACTATTTATGAAAGATACAGTTAATTTTCTGAGCAGATATTCCTCCTTTACCTAATCAGTAATATTTTGTCCATATGATAGAAGAATGAATTCACTCAAGAGATGAATTTTTCTATAACATAGAATTGTAGAATCATAGAATAGTGTGGGTTGAAAGGGACCTTAAAGATCATCTAGCTCTAATTCCGTGTTATGGACAGAGACGCCTTCCAATAGACCAGGTTGTGCAAAGCCCCATCAAACCTTGCCTTGAATTCTGTCAGAGTTGGGGCATCCATAACTCCTCTGATAATCTTTTCCAGTGCCTCACCACCCTCACAGTAAAGAATTTCTTCCTAACATCTAATCTAACCTACTCGGTTTTTTTCCATACTCTTGTGCTATCCCTAAAATTCCTGATGAAATACAGTTCTTACAGGGCCAGTCCAGTTCTAAAATGACATTTTGTAAATCTCAGTTTTCCTAAAAGGCAGTGGTAAAATTATAAATTTTCTAATATAATTGTTTGCAACACAGAAAAGTCATGTGTAGGCTGAACACAGAAAGGTAAAAAAGTAACAATGAGCCAAAAGGTTTGATTTAGAAGATGAAAGATTGGTCAGCAATACATATTTTCCCTTTTTATGTTTTAATGAATAAGAGACATCCTCTTGTGAAATGTTACTTTTATTTGTGATTCAACCTTATTACTGTTATTGATTTTTTTCCCTTTTTTTTCCAGTTCCTGTCTGAGATCCTTAGAAGAAAATAATTTTCGTATCCATCTAAAGAATATCTGATAGGAAAGTCCAATTACACACATCATGAATTTAAGGTACAATTTAAATCTCCCACTAGTAGAATGGAAAGGTCCATTCTGACTTTTAAAAGTGAAATTTAAAGTTTAGCATTATTAAAAGGATACTTTTTCCTTAGAGGATGGGGAATGGCTGTGATGCTGCAGATTCTCCTCTTTATTTCACACATATGCAAATTGAACATAGGAAAGTAATCGCTTTCTGGATGATGGTCACACCTGGAATAGCAGTAAGAAGAAACTTTTTCCCTGAGTTTAGGTTATAGTTTGTTTCACCTCTAGTTTATGTAGTCTAATTTGGAACAATATCATGTCTCAATAGAGCAAAATTTTTCTACTAATAGTTCCATTATTTTCTCTGTGACAGAATTTAACATCTTCATTTATTGCTATTTCTTATTCCAGTTAACTGCAGAAATAACATGCTTAAAGACCACTTTAACATTTCAAGCCCTGCTATGAAAAATAATAGCAAAATTCATGCAAATCTTCCAAATCAGTCAGTAATGTTCCAAGACAGCACCAGGAGAAACATAATAAAAGTGAGTACAAGGTGAGAAACACCACTGCTGGCTTGTTGCAGAAGCATCACTTCTGACTTACTGCAGACAGATTAAGATAGATGAAACTGGTTTTTTGTTATGTTTTGTGCTTGTTTTTGGTTTGTTTTTTTTTTTTTTTTTTTATGGGTTTGTTTTTTTGTTTTGTTTTTGTTTTTTTGTTGTGCTTTTTTTTCTTTTAGCTGTAGTGGATCAAGTAACAGAGTATAAACATGTCAGCCTGGCGTCCTCACAACAGACCTATGTTTTGTTTTCTCAAATTCAGATGCAAATGGTTTTGATCAGTTATTATCTCACATTTATTCACACAGTCTATAGTCAATGTACCATAATCTTTCTCTTCTTTGTCTGTGGTTATATTTACATGAGATTAGAAAGAGATTCTTATTCAACAGTGTCACCAAAGCAGCTGCTTTCTGTGGTTAAACATGTCTCCCAGTTGTAATGAAAGCAGTGAAATAATGTGTTTACTCTAAGCAATATTCACATGAAGCCTAAATAAACTTCCTGGCTAAGACCTCCTTGCCAGCATGCACTTGAGATTTGAGAAGACTAGAAGTTACAAGAACACAAGAAATTTGAAAGACCAAAGCAAAAACTACAGTCACTGTGCTAATTACAGAAATAAAATTCATATATAATTCACCTAAATTCCACTCTTTTCCTGGGAAAAATTATTCAGAGAGACTGGAGGACCTATTTGGAGGTAGCCATAAGTAAGAAAAACAGGTGGATTCCACGTTAAAGCCAAAAATGCACTGAGATTTTACTGACTTGAAACTAGTCTAAACCTAAATCTCTGTACTAGATTCTAGGTATTTAAAGGATCCATACAGGCTTTGTTACTGATGAAATAAAAGCCTTATCTAGCTTCTGGATCCATCAAAGTCCTCATAAATATTTGTTTAAACATCTAAAGGCTAGAAAATGACTGACAAAAAAAAAACAAATCAAAACAAAAAAATTCCCCAAAACTCAAACGTACACTGAAGGAAGAAATATAAACCTGTAGCATAAAGAACTGAATACAGATGGTTGGAGAAAATATTGAGTCAAATAGTGAAGGCCAAGCTTGCAATCAGAAAGAAATAGGCACTCAAACTGACCAAATAACAGGAGTGGTTTATTGTGAAACAGGTTCATAATGAATGGAAGGTTTAGAAGAAAGCAAAAGCTTGCATATGTGAACCCTGATAGCACGAGAGACAGGGAAGTCTCTGAATTAAAAATAGAGTAAAGGGAGTAATGAAAAGTCTTAATTAGTGTTGATTTGATTATATGCTATAGGTCTGGACATGTTTCCTGATTGTAACTGAAGAGATGCTAAGAAGAACCTGGGTTCATCTCGCAGCTCTTCTACTGCCACACTAGCTAACCAAGGGCAAGTCATATAATCCATCAGGGTTTCTATGGAATTATTTTTCTTATTCTCCATGTCTATGTACACTTCAGTTGTTAGGTATTGCTAGACTAGCTATTGCTTTTTTTTGAGCTACACTTTCATCTACAAATTGCATTAAGATCATCCTCTCTTTGGATTTTATGCTTTGAACCGATTTTTTTTTTAAAAGATGGATATATAGGGACAGAAGAAAAAAATGGACAATATTAGGAAGTTGGAAACTAATTTCTTCTTGAACTAAGACAAAGAAGACATGCTATGAGATTGTATATTGAAGCAGATATACTATATTTAAATCCACATTCATTAAGAAACACATCAGCAATATTATAGAAGTAATTTTTTTCACAGATAATATCAAAGATATATTGTGCCATCAATGTGGTTCATTACTGTGCCAGGGCCTTAATCTTTCATTATTCATAGTTAAAACTAAATTAAGATTTGTTCTGGGTCCCCGGTAGATTTGTCTAAGGTGGCAACTGTGAGGATTGCTCTATAATGGACAGTACTGATAGCATTATAAGTTTGAATGAGGTTTTTGCAAATATATAATACACAATTTGTCAAATTTTATATGCTTTTATAAAAGAAAACATCATCTGAAAAACAGTATTGGTCACTATGGCCTTGCCAAAGTAAAACCAGTGAAGTCTGTGAAGCTGTTATCACATTTTTTCCCCCTTACATTACTATATATATTAGTACTTTACCAGGCTATCTTATTACAAAGTAAAAGGAAGTTCTGCCCAACAAAAAAGGGACCTGGAACTGCCAAAATATATGTCTCAATGCTTTTCAAAGACTCATCCTTTTTTCTCTTATTAATGGTCAATTCTGTGTGGGAAGATCTTGGAGCTGCTTCAAGTGAGGTGCCGGTGAGATAGATTCTTTTCACTTACTTAACTCCCGTAAATGTAAAAAAAATGAAACTAAATTAAATTGAATTAAATTAAATAGGAGAGAGAGAAATTTTGTATGAAAGGATGGAGGCATGTTGAAATCCAAGAAATAAAATCAAAAAAGGGAGACTACATAGAAGAACTTAGGGAATTTTAAAACAGTCACTATATCTATTTAATTCTCATGATAAAACGTTGATTTTAACATCCCTTTTTAACATAAAGTAGCCTTTTCTAGGCCAAACATGGGCAGTGTGAAATCAGTGTGGTACCTCTTGTTCAGCAAACTCCCAAAATATTTTGGGATGTAATCATGATAGCTGGATTATTTCCCCTACTGGGAACACTGTTCACTTTGTGTAAATCCACGTAGGCTGGCAAGTGCACTTATTTTTTTCAGTTAATTAGACAATGGTCCCTTGATGCAGAATGAAGATGAATCCAATACCTGATATATTAAGCTTTGGAAGTATGTAAGTGTTTGCTATTTTTGGCATGTTTCCACAAAAAAAACCCAAAGCATTTATTTCTATAAATGTGATTGCTACATTGTGTTATCATCTATTGCTTTTAAGCAGCTGAGTTCTGATTTACATGCTATGTCTACAGTAGTTATACAGGCAGATTACATCTAGCAAAAGGCACAGTCATTGTTCCTCAGTTTAGGCGAAAAGGTACATACTGTTTTTTAATTTATAACTCCCCATTTTGCTAGGGAAATATCCTTGAAATGTATGTCTAATAGGTAGAACCAGACTCCTTTTCAAAATTCATGTTCCCTAAAGAGGATAAGTCACTTGATAAAGTATAAAACTCAAATAAAAATCTGATTAGAATGCAAAAATTTTAGTCTGAGACACTGTAGACCAGTTTTTAACCCTTGTATTAGGAAATAAAAAGGTATTTTTTTTCCCCATTTTTTCAAAATCTAGGGAAGGGAAATTGAGGAGCCATTCAAACTTATTCACAATGAGAAACAAATCCAAGTTATTCTGCAGTGTTACTGTGGTATTCATAAGATTTTAGTACCTATTATTTCAGATACACATTTCCCAGGTATTTTCAGAGCACAGAAAGCTTTGAAATTCTGCAAATATTATAGTAAACCTCTGATTACTTTTCATGGGAATGTCATGGCTAGGATTGCAAGATAGTAGAACAGGAAGGTGACAGAAACAGCTCTCTAGGCGGTTGTTGAGCTTCAGTGGGAGAGAAAGGGAATTACTTCCACTGAATAAGATCACAGAGGGCTGAGAAATAACTGAATAGTGGCATTCTGGTATTGCAATATGTTTGTCTTCTGGTACAACCCCAATGCTTGTGTGCACTCCTGCCTGAGTATTGTGACAAAATCGTGTGACAGCACCACAATGCAGAGTCAGCGTACCAATTTGCAATTATGTTGTTGCCATTCAGGTCCATTAGACAAAGTATTTTTCCTGTCTCTCTTACAGAGGGTCACTGACCTACAATATGCATGTTCCAGTAGAAGTTTTTGTTAGAGGGAGATGGGAAATCAAGAGTCAGAATTGTAAGCAACAAGTCCTCTCTGATTTAAAAATGAAGTTTAGAAGACAGCTTGAATCCATGCCTCAAATAAGGACCTTCAAATGCTATTGACCATGATTCTCTTGCATAGCTGAATAATTTCATATGTGATCAAATTAATACAAATCTGATGATGGAAAAACTGCAACTATGAGTTCTGAATTACCAACAATTGGATATGTGGTGATACTGAGCACTAGTAGATACTTTATATATCCACATAATTAGCAGGAAGCTATTTTAAATGTGTACTTTTTTTATGTTTAATGAACAGCAGTCTCTAATTGTGAATTTCCATGTAAGTAAAAAATAAATTGGAAGAATAATTAATGAAATATTACTGCAATATTTAATAGCTAATTTACCAAGCAAATTGTTTTTGAACTCTTGTGTGAAGCCACTTCTGGCTATTTCAAATTATACTGTATAAATTATGTACTGAAGTGTATTTTGACTGCCAAAATACTTCAGTATAGACCACAATTCTACAAATCTATATAGGCTGCTGATAATATAGCGACAGAAAAGCCAGCACATTTCTATCCAGAATATTTATTCTCTTTCATGTAAAATGAAATTTTACAGATACAAAAATTGCTTGTAAAATTTTTTGGGGTTGCACATCATCTTTTGTTTCATTTAATTAGAGTGCCATTTGAAAACAAGAGCTGCTAAGAAGTTGGCCAAAGAAATGGGAAAAGTATAATAATCAGTTTAAATATCAAGGTTCAAATGTAGATTTTGAAAGTCCCAGAAGGAATGGAATGGAAATTTAATGCTTAGCTCAGAGTAGGGAATATTTTAGAAAACTGTTTATAGAAAATGTTCATTGCAGTTTTTGAATAATATGCAGTATCTCTGAATAGTGAGAAAACAATTATAAATCAAATATGTGTGGTATTCTGCACTGGAATATATAATTCCTGTTATATGCAATTTATTACCAATGTGTATAGACATAGTTGTAAAACAAAATTACATCATTAGATAGCACATGATAGAACTCTTTAAACTAGCTTACAAATCTTTTATTGTCATACTTAGAGGTTTGCTCTGGTAAGAGTTTCTTTCTCATGTATAATATCTGGGGGGGAGGGGGAATCTTCATCAATTAGGAAGTCTAAATGATCTCCTTTTATTGGAGCTAGAAGTGAAGGTACGACAACTGCTCTTTCAACGCTGCTGTAGGTATTTCCAGAGCTCCACAGTTCAGAGGTGCTAAGTATAGCAATCAGATTTCACCTAAATTGATCCATGATTTAGTGGTCTTATACTTAAGTAAACCGTAAAGTTTAATGGTGGTGTTTGTGCTTAAGGCCAGAAACATGCTTATATACTTTTCTGGACCCAGACCATTAATACCATCACTGAAAAATCTGAACAACATAAGTGAGGCAATAAATAGAAAAGCATTCTGTTGAGGCAGGTTGCTAATTGTTTTACCATTCCATTGATCCGAGGACAAGGGAGGAGGAGACTGAAGGCACTTTCACAAAGAGGCATGATGCTTTGTTCCATGAGTAGTTCCAACTGAATCATAGGGGATCATGCTCTTGCTCACTGGAATTAAACAAAGTATTTGGCTTGAAACAGCTTTCAGAAAAATCACGCAGGAAGTTTGTGTCAGATTCTAAACCCTCACTATCTGACTCTTAGCCAATGCTTTAAATACAAGACCATCTGAACTGCCTGATTTTCTAGTCTTCTGTTCTGGAAGGTTACTGTTTTTTTCCTTCCCTCATGGGGTGTTAGTAATTACAACAAGAAGCTGTAATTACAGCTTCCTCTTGGAAGCTGTAAGCATATATTCAAGGGGGATAGGGATGGGGGGCAAGAAAAAAAAATAATTAGTTTCAATGTAATAAAGGCTCTGGCTTTTAAAATTGAAAATTCTTTAGCCTAGTCACAAACTTCTGAACTATTGCCTTACTTTGTATTCATAAAGTATGAATTTTTAAGCTGGTAGTTGTAAAATGTGCAGGTGAAATTAGATGTCATAGCAAACTGTGTAGATTTTTGAGAAGTCAAAATCAAAAAGCACAGTTTAACTCTCTGAGATTATTAGTGCCATCATGGAATATGTCATGATTATTAGTGCCATCATGTCTATTTTTTATAAAAAGTATGAGTTTTATTGGGCTCTAACTACCTTGTTTGGTGAAACATTGACAAATCAGTTAAGAATCCTTTATTTATAGTTGTTGCCCAACACTTAATATCAGAAAATTCTTACTTTCGTTGTAAGCAGAAATGTACAAGAGAATGTTTTGTGACTTCACGAGAGGTCCTGATGCCAGGATCACATTAGAGCATCTGAATTGCAACGAGTTACTTCATCACAGTGAATTTCCTGCTGGAAGGGAAGCAGTTTGCTGCTCGTCTATGTGATGACTTACTGAATAAAGCCAGTTACAACCACCACCCAAAATTATATATTGCAGGTCGAGAACTTGATTAAATCCGCTTACCAATAAAGCCTGTTCTTCAGGCCTGCTCTTCAGTAGAGCATAACTGAAAAGTTTTCTTCTTGGTGTTTGAGTCATAGTTATCAGTATAATTGGAACTAAGCAAAGACCTAGTTATGCTACTGACTCAGATGCTCTAATATTCAAAAGTTTACACACTTTTGCCACAAAAGGTCTTTAAATTTATTTAGCATACATGAAGATATCAGTTCAATAATAAGTAAAACAGAGCATAGTGTTTCAACATGTATTTCAGTCAGCTAGGAAGTTAGGACTAGGGGTAAGGAATTCCATTTTAATTTTATAGGATAACTGGCAGGCAGACAATAACTATTGGAATCATAATTTCCCTATGATAGGCACTTATCTACAACTCATGAAAGGTCCTTGACAAACTCTGTAAAGTACAGTGTGGAAAGTGCAAAGGTCTGCTTGTGTTTTCTTATTTCCAGATTATCCGTCCCTGCGCTGACAGGGGCAGCTCAGTACAGCTCTAACCTTGAATGAAAAGTGGTGTAAAGGAGTAGCTCACTACCAGCTGACAGCTCATGCTTTCCCATGCCTTTCCTTCTGCAAAGACACTTGGCTGAGTTAAGCTGAAATGACTGTAATGAGCCTGACCCACATTCCTTCCTCCATCAATGAGAAACTTGCCTTGCCAAGAGGAGTTCTCTTCACTGTATATCTCTTCAAATTTGGACAGATCTGTTTCTGGTAGTACATCAGCTGCAAAAGAAGCTGAGAATATCACAGGTTGAAGACTCAATTTCTATATGAGAGTAACAAGACTTTTAGCCACTTTTTATTTTATGACTAATCTTAAAAATATTCCTCAAAACTATATCCCCAAAGAAATTGCATACTAAAGAAGAACTGAGGAGCAGAAGCAGACCTGCCTTCTTTTAGGTTTCTGAAACAGTTTGTTCAGATAAAACATGTGCTTGTGTCTCTGCTTGTTATAATGTTATATTCATATCTTTTTCTCAACATTATCCATCACAAGAAAGAATTATAAACTTGGTAGCAAACTATGGGTGTTCTCACTTGTTCCAAATGTACTATACTACCAAAGCCAGTCATAACAAGACATTATTTCTAAGGGAAAAGGTGCTCTATGTCTGCAGCAAAACAATACTATTTTTTTATCTGGTCACAATAACACATCTGTTGTATGTCTCAATTGTAGCAGCAGAAGTGTTGTTTTTGTACTGGATTTCCATTTTTTCTTTTTTGTCTGGTTTCTCTTCTGTATTGTTCATATGATAAACCCCCTTTCGTTTGAGGAAAACCTCTTTTTTTTCATTTAGTCAGGAGGGTGTGCTACCAAGCTATCTTTCAACTGGAAGAATCAAATATTAATATGTGCCATAAAATCGTAATCAAATACTATCAGAGAAGACAGAAGCATGCTTATTTCTTCTATCCAGAGAATAAAAAAAAAATTACTGTTATCTTGTTTATAAGAAAAAAGATTTTCTTTCTTTAAGAAAGAAAGTTTTGTATGGTGTTTTAAGGGACCTTCTTAAATTTTTCAAGATGTAAGTAATACCATGCTGTAATCTTAAACATGTCAAATTGCAGTAGCAATATCATAATTATCACCTAGTCAGACACATGAAATCATCTCTTATCTTTACAACTGATGCCCTTATGCCTTCAAAATAAAGACTATTCCATGTTAGTAGGATTTTTTTTTTTGGTTTACATGTTTCAAGGTCATAGAGAAAAGTGGTGGACTTCATTAAGGAAGTTTGAAAATTTGGAATATGCTGTATTTTCTTGATCTTCCTCCTCCCATATACATTTTCTCTTGAAATCTTTCTGATTCCCCATTTTAGATTTTGTTCCATTTAACAGCATATCAGTAAGTAATTTTACATTTTTTCGGGTTTCACGTATAAGCATAGAAACAATTAAGGTTTGGGCTGAGATAAGTTATCTACGGACATTGGGTCAGATACTAAGTGATTTTTTGTAGGTAGGAAAATCTAAGAGGCTGAAAAGTGTCTTTGGTTACATTCAGGAATATACAATAGTAAGTGCTTTTATCAGGTAAGCACTCTCTGGCTGCACACTGAAGAGTATAAATAGCCTATAATTTATCAGTTCTGTGCTTTGTTTAAGCCAGGTAGTCATGTTCTGAACCACAGTACAAAAGAACTGGTTGCACATTGGTTTGTTTTTAATCTCAGACTGTTTGCTACCTTTACATTTTAAATTCAAGTCTACAACCATATGTAAAATAGCTAAGTTGTATATACAGCCACGGTATTTGTAATGCCCTGTGAGGATCTAAATTCCTCTTTCAGAAATCCAAAATATTGATTTGAGTCATCATTTTTTCTCTTTTCTTGTCATTACCTTGTATTTATGCATAGAATCCAAGCAAATGAGAATAAAGAGCAAGGAGTGGGAGTTACCACATAGCCCCCTATTTCCTCTTCAGTCAATCCCACACATATTTTTTCGTTTTTGCTCTCTAGTACCAGATCCAATTCACTAGTGTGGGGGCAACCTGTTCTCAATTCCAGATGTGAAAACAGGAAAAGGAAATGAAGGAATAAAACAGAATATAATGAAGGATAGTACTCAGCTACCAGTAAGTGTGATTTCCATGTGTTACTCATGACAGCAAGGGTGTATGTGAGTGTAATAAGAATATATATTGGGGAAAATATCCAGCTGTTCCACAGTTTTGAAATCAGGTCACCTAAATACATATGTTGCTGCTTTTAAAAGGTTTGTCTATTTTCTAACAAAATGAGGTATTAAGAAATAATTTTTACCCATTTCTACAGCATTCAGTTTGGTCATTGATTTCCTCATGATTAACCACAAGTAACTGTGTGACTGTTGTAGTTTAAAAATTAATTCAGCACTTTACCTTTTTAAAGTGATGCATGACAAAGGTCTTAGAGTTCAAGCATGGAAAATTCTGTCATTTTAACCATACCCTTTATTTTCCTTTGTTGGAGGATTTCCTAAGGCAGATTAAAATCTACTTGTCAGTCTTTTAAATACTGTTATATATTGTTCTAGGGAAAGTGTTCTGAAGCTGACATTCTTTAAAGTCTGAAACACTTCTTTCCAGAAGAAGGAAGAGACAAATACACATAAAAGGTATGAGACAAGCTGCCAGGGAATGCAGCAGCCTGTTGCTAATCCATACACAGCAGCTCAGCACTGGAGGTGGTTCAGAGTCTCGTTAGTTGCTCTGAGACCTGTTACATGTGTGTGAGCATCAGGCTGCTTGTGGCATTGCTTTTGGCTGCCTCCTGGCTCTCAGACTCATGAGAATGGTGTAAGACATGTAGTTCCTGGTTAAGCTGAGTCCTAAGCAGCTGGACCAGAAAAGGATAAAATTATGGCAGGAAGGCTTAAGATACACGAAAGTAAGAGATGGAACAATAGATTCATCTGCCAAATGTTTTTTGCATTACACATGAAACCAAGGGGGAAGGAATGTTTCCTTCTCTCTCCTGCTGAGCCCGCCATTTGATTCCTGATCAGAAATTAAAATGACTGAGGATCTTAAGAAATAATATTGTGACTGACACAGGTGGATTTGTATCAATCCTGATATGACTGCAAGGCTAATTGGCTAAGCTATTTGTAGGTGGCATATCTTTTTTTTATTATGCAGTAAATTAATGGCTAGCTGTTAGTATTAAGAGCCATTTCAATCAGAAATTACACTGGTAAAATTATCACAATCAAAATAAAACAAGTTTTAACTTATTTTCATGCTAGTTGGTGATTTTAGCAGAACATTAAAAAACTGACCTGTCACCTTTAAAGTGAAGAAGCCATTTTTAGCTGTGTTCCTGAGTGACTTTTCATGCAGTAAACAGATCCAACCTTCTACTGAACAAAAGCTCAAAAATACTATAAAGAAATTAATACACAAAGCCACATACAACATATTGAGGGATATGTGAGAAGAATAAGGTGTACATAAAAAATATTCAAAGATCTCCATTTCAAAAAAAAAAAGAAATGAAAAAACTCAAAAAACCAGCTGGAATATGACAGTGACATTATACACCTGTTTAGGCCTGAACATGAAGAAATGGAGATCTGTTTTAAATTATTAATGAACTAAATTAATAAGCAGGATGAAAGTACATTTCTGTTCCCAGGAAAGAAGGGCTTTACAGTTATAGAGAGAATTCTTCTCTCCAGCCTACTAAATGATGCAAAGGTTTATGGAAAAATCCATAAGACAGGATACAAAATAAATAATTGGAGATTTGGGAATTAATTTTCTAGGAACATTTTTCTTTCCTTTTCTGTCCTTATTAACATGGACAATGTTTTTTATTATTGCCGAGGGGTTGCTATGAATGTAAGTAAGTCTTATTTTGAGAATTTAAAACACTGAGTTTCCTTAGAATTTAACAACTCCAAGAATCAGTACTTTCTGTTCAAAGACTATAGACTTTCTTTTGCAAGAACTAGCATTTGATTCTAATTGCACCTGATGTGTTAAGTGTAACTTTGCTCTTTGCCTATATGTGATATAACTACCAATAATGACCTTTCAATTCATCACACAATGTAAAACTTAAAACTAAATCTGGTATGTTTCCTTAAATTGGCACTGGCTTGTCTGTACTCAAGGAAGTTTTACTTGTGAGTAAATTAGATTATTGTTTTAAGTAATTCCCCTTTCTAAGTATAGAATGGCATTGGTTAAAAGAAGCACTGTAAATCTTATTTCCAATTAGCTTAAGCCCTATAAACATTCACTGAAACCCTACTAAATCTGCTTAAATTCAGAGACTGCCCAAGATTTGCCAGCTGGTAGTTCCTCTCTGGAGATTTAGCAGCAGATATATGTGGGATGGGAAAAAGCTGATTAGAGATGAGCAATGAGAAGACACCAAATCCCCATTACACAGGTCAGAAAGAAGAGTCTAACAAATGACCCCATGAGATATTTAATAGTCCCCAGTTAGGCAAAGAGCAGTAGGCAATAGAACTTGCTTCTTATGAAGGAGAGTGCAGAACTGTGGATGCATATCCTGCTTGCTTTGAGTTTCCTGGGGTTTCAGTGACTTTACAGTACACAAAACCCCCTTATACTTCACCAAACTGATAAATAATCATTTAGTTCATGGAGTTAATATCAAAGAATGACAGTCTGGATTTTCATCAAATGGATGTGGTTCACGAGTTTCACAAACAGTAATAAAAAAGAAATTACCACCTAGAAATGGGAAGTAGAGTCTAAGTAATGATCACACTTAAACAAAAAATATTTTAAAAGGTGAATTATTATATTTCCTTTCATATTCACCATGATGTCTGTGAAAGAAATCACTGAGGCATGTGCCCACCTCTCTTCTTCTGGGAATAACACATTAAAAAATGTATTGAAGTCAGTATGAGTCCCCTAGCTATGATGAGCCTTGTATCAGAACTATTCTGTTTTTGCTACAGCTAATTCCTCTACCCATTCTCTCAGGCAGAACAACTTCGCCAGATGACAAAAACCATCAACCATCCTTTGAGATGAATCTTCTCCTTGGCATGTGCTATATTAGGAAGATGAGAAATAGAATTAGTATTCAGATTTATTCCATTCAAGTCAATGTGTCCTGCTAAGTATTTAGACTCTTCATCTCAGGATACTTTTCATAAAACATCAATGACACATTTATTTTGCTACTTCAAAAATCTATGGATATATTTCATAATACTGGGCATCTTCAAAGCAAAACTAGTTTTAAGCTGAGTAAAACAATGCATATTTTTTCTTGTTCTGGGGATTACATACTTAAAGAAGAGGTTCACTATTGTAAGGTAGTGGATTTCATACTCCTAAGATAAATAACAAAATGAAATATCATCTCTTTTCCTGAGTCTTCTGTCTAGACACATTTTGTAGCGTGGGCAATTGGGAATTATGAAGTTTGAGTTCCGCTGAAGTGTTCCACTGACATCATAAGCCACACAAGTGAAACTCAAGTGGTTTATGTTGTCATTACAATCCCAAGATAGAATTGTAAAACTACATAATTCATGGCGTGCCTGTTGGTTTTATATGAAAATACACAGTCTGAGTTCCTAATTCAGTTCTTTCTTTTTCCCGCTGAGGCCATCCTTCCTTTTCCCCAAACAGCTTCCTAACACCACAATTGAAACAGCAGTTTGCTATAAAATAAAAGGGTTTTTTTGCAATTGAAAGAAAAGAATGAGCATTTCTTGAGAGGGGAACATAAAAGTGAATATGTCAGCAGAGATAAAAAAAGATTAATTCAGGTATCTAGTTTAAGATTTAAATTTTTTGAAAAAAAGGCAAGATATTTTCTGATTCAACAAACAATGAGTCTCGAAAGAAACCATCCAAATTTGGGTTTTGTCAAATTAAGTTCTTTTAAAGCTTGAAATATTTTAAACAGTGAGACGGGTGTATGACCATGCAAGCTGGCATTAGAAAGAAGCCTGCTTCCAACACGTCCTCCAACCTACTTAACCCAAATTTCTCTGTTATAGAAGCTTTAATGAGGAGAGAAAATGCTTGTTGGAGCTTATGTGAGACTGAAAGTGTGATGCTTTTCTTTTTCCTCTGCATGCCAGTTGGCACAATTTTGTGGCATTAGGTAGCACAATTTCACTATGGCTCTTATGCTTTTCTGAGCAAGGAAGGGAAAGTGTCTGAAAATCTGAGAGAATCCAGAGAAAAACTAGTATGTGCTCATGCAGATGTTAAAATAGGCTACTTAAATAGCATAAGAATATCCAGTGATAATTTAATTACTGTGTGTGGCCTCCTTACAATACTCCTAAAAAGTTGAATCAACATGTGTCACAAATCTTCTATGATCTAACCCTAATAAAAGATATTTCTCAATTAAAAAAAAAATAGAGTAACAAACAGCCATCATAGAGGCTGCTTTAGTAGATCAAGTTGTTTTTTGAAGGTAATAGGATTTTATACTCTCAAACATGTTGGTCATGATAAGAGTCTTTAGAAATCCTTCATTTAAAGGAAAGTTATCAGCAAACAGCAGAATAATTTAAAATTCTGAAATTATAATCTTGTTTGTTTAAATATGATTTCCTTTTGAAACATAACTTTGGCTGATACTATATAGATTCTTCTCTAGTTAAAGTGCAGTGCTTAGATTGTTGTGAAATTCAGAGCTCCCACTCTCAGAAGTGATATGACACAAGGAAAAAATCAGCAAAATAAAAAGGGAAGGGTCATTTTTATGAAATGGCACCACCAGGTCTTTCTCAAGGGAATATTTAAAATAGATGTGTTTACTGCTGATACGCTTGCATGTCTGATAACAGTAAGCAGATTAAGTATATACAGAAGATCTTTTATGCCTGCTTCCTTTGAGTGAAGGGTATTATGTTTGTAAATCAAAGTCTAAATGCTGGCAAGAGACCACACTGCATAATCCTATTGAAAGGTTTATATCTTTAAACTGCATTCTAACATAAATGTAACTTGACCATTCCTTTAGTTCAGCTTCAGAAGCAGACACATAAGGACATGTTTCCCAATAACAAATCAGTCACAGCTCCTAAAACCCAGCGGTTTTTTCACAATTTTTACCTTTATTTTTACAAACCACAATATGTGTTTATAAAAAACATTCCCTTCTGTAAATTCAGTTTTTAGCTAAAATAAGCCTTTGGTCTTAAAGGTCTAGAGCTATAGTAAAATAAATAAAGTGTGAGTTTTTTCTTTTCTCCTTTTTTTTTTTTTTTTTTTTTTTTTTTTTTTTTTTTTTTTTTTTTTTTTTTTTTTTTTTTTTTACACACAGAAGAATGCATTTAACTTTCTGTCTAGAAGCATTACTGACAAAAAGAGTAGACAAAGTTTTAGGTGTTGCATGCTTGAAGTCAAAGTCCTCAAGAACTTTGAGGAAAGAGAAAATATTAGTCTTGGAAATATTTCTTGTATTTTATGTTACAGTTGGGATTTTTTTAAAGATTTGTTTGATTTTTTTTTGCCTTTTTTTTTTTTTTTGAAAGGGTTGTTGTTGTTTTTGTTTGTTTGTTTGTTTGTTATTTTGTTTTTGTTTGTTTTCCTCCTAAAATTGCAAAGATCTGCTTAGATTGGAGCTCTGGAAAAATGACCTACACTAGATTGCTGACATGACTCCAACCAAAGTCACCAAAGTGTCTGGCAGTAATATGCATTCCCTAGTTCCAAAATAGAAAAAAAATATTTTTGATTTTTAACTAATGTTATTGGACTGAATACGAGCTTAGGAAATTGCTTATTTTATATTCTTAATTTCTTGTTCATTTTTTGAGAAACTTTTGGGTTGTAACCTAGAAAACATTAAATAAGTCCTGGGTTTCAGCAGGTTAGCGGAGTGAACTACAAACAGAAAGAATAGATGTAGAGAGCAGGGGAGTAGAGCTGCGATTTTTGTGAAGGAGTACAAAAGGCAGAGCTCCTGGAAATTTGAGACATGGGAGACTGGTGCCTCAAAAGAAGGATCTGATTTTACAGACTAAGACTGGCTGACATACTCTGGTGAGAAATTAATTCTAACTAGAAAAATATCTGGAGCAATTAATAAATGCAGCTGGAACCTAGAAGTGGCCTTGACGTGCGTAACAAATTTGAGTAGAAGAAATTCAGCCAGGGAGATCAAAGACTTTCTGTCCAAAATATATCCAAGCTTTTAGCAGGAGACAGAAACAGGAAAATTGAGAATTAAAAGTAAAATATATAGTGATTAGGTCAAGCCTAGGAAAACTGATGGTACTTCAGTAGAGAAAGGTTGGACTGAATAGAACACAAAACAGCAAACTGAAAGATTTGGGCTCAGTAAAACATATTCCTTTTAAAAAATTAAAATGGAATCCAGTCTCATCATTTACTCTATAATCTATATACTCATATACTCCATACTGAAATATAGTGCCAAGTGTCTCAGGACCACAAACACATATGTATTTTGGTCAGTCTGTTGAAACTAAAAAGTCTGGAGTCAGATGTGTCCTACGTGCATTCATACACTATATACATTTATACAATGTTAAATGTTTTCACATGATCAAAGATATAGTCAGTAATTTAACTGTATGATAAGAATATATTTGGATAGAAAAATTCAGGCTTATTAATTTCAAACTTAACTCTGAGTTTTGTAAAGATATTTTCCCAGCAGCTGTTTACAATACCTTCCAAAGATATTTTTATCTAAGTTCTGATAATTAGAAATAGATGGATACTGTACTCAGTGTGAGGCAGCAATAAATCACCAGGGACCAAAAAAAGATTGAAAAGTGAGAAGATGGCAGGATTATTTTCATTCATTTTGATCCTAGACATCTCTGGGATTTATGCAGTTATAACATAAGCAGCCAGGCTCTTTCCTGTACAAATTGTCCTAAATTTTGCATGCGAGTTCTAAAACCCTCTGCTCAGCTTTTCCTTTCAAGTCTAATTCACAGAACTGTCATTTATAAATTTACAGCCCAAACTGCAGACCGTTTTGGACTCTGTGTCTGGAATGGATTGTTATCTCATTCTAAAAAGACTGGAATGCAAAGTTGCATTCTGCATGAACCTGTACAAGATGAATGAAATAGTGTTTTTTCTCAATGTGTCACTCAGTTTAGTATGAAATGGAATTTTTTTATGAGATTAAATTGGGGATGCAAGTCAATTTTTGGTAAGTGTTTACAGCTCTAACCTTAACATATTACTGTGTTAGGGGACAGTGATTACTGTAGTTCTGACAATCTCAAAAGATATCTGTGGGATGAACGCTAACCAAGTTGAAATATTGATTTAACGTGTGTAATGACAAACAAAAAAAAGAAGAAAGTAACACCTCTGTTAAATCAGATGCTAAAAACCAGTTGTACATACCTTATCTAATGAAGGCTAAGTTTCACTGAAATAAAATGCAATTTCTGTAACTTAATTATAACCAACAACTCTCAGGTTCGTTAAACAGTTAAAAGCTTCCATAGAAACCTTATGAAAGAAAAAGACAAATATTCAGTGGCTGAGGCAATAAGCAGAGAGGATGACTGTATCCTTAGCAACATTGTCACCAGACAAACACTTAGCAGAGCTGAGTCCTGAAGCTCATCTTCTGACAATCTGACACTTGGGCTTAAACCTGCTGGAGTGAATTTCCACTCCATTACACTTAAGTACATTTCTCTTTGATTCAATGGTGTCACCTATCTCTAAGGTAGTGAAGAGTTTGGATAAGGGCATGAGAAGCTAAGCTTACAAATTTTCAGCAAGTGCTGCACAAGTACATCCTGTAAAGTCAAGGGTGCCTGCACAGATTATGATGGTACACGTACATGGCTTAGCTGTAATTCCAAGGTGAAACCCTGCAGCAGTTCTGACCCATGCCATGCTAAATAAGTTTGAGCTTACAGATTTTTTTTTCCTGTGTTTTAACACCCACAGTTACTCCATGATGACTGGGTTCAATTTTACAACAAATGAAAATGAAAAATCAAGAGGGAATCCTCTTCTCTGTACACACAGATATTAAATGATACTGTGAATGCATTTGTATGAAAACACAAAAAAATAAAACCAATATTTCTTCTGAAGTAGTACACTTCTAGACATATAGGTTACTAGGCAGCTTTATTGGAGCCCAGATATGTCTTGGAAAATAAATATAGTAGGAAATAGGTGTCACCAGGTAGCTTTAAAAATACCCAAATAGTAAATAAAAACAAATTATCATTATGCTGAAAAGGAGAAAACTGAACGTAAAACCTACTATTAATGAATACTTTCTGCCTCAAGCTGTTTATAATTCTTTTCTTCAAACACACAGCTAGTATTTAAATTTGAGTTCAAGAAATATAACTTGAGGGCAGTAAGACTAGTAGCAACACAAAATGAAAGCAATAACTATACAGTAAAATAAATTCTTAGTGTGTTTTCTATATTATGACTGTTTGTACATTATATGTAACAAAACCTTGTGGTACTTTCATTTTTTTCCTGTCTACATCCATTTTTCTCTGTCTCATTTTCGTAGGCGCTCCCTACTTTTTAGATGTTCCTTAGTTTTTAATTCCTCCATGGAGCTGACACACGCAGCATGGGGAACTGAAGAAGGCCAGTACAGTACATCGGCTGTCAAATTGGACTTGGATACCTTGCTGCTTCAGGTTCTTTTAATGGTAGTGAATTAGCACATGGTGTTGCCATTTTGCTTGCCTAGGGCCAGTGATATTTCTGCTCCCATCACTTAGCAAAATATTTGCGTGATAGTTTAGATAATGCTTTAAGAAATTGGAATGGATGTCAATTATTATTTTTTGTCAGTGTAAAGCAGTCATAATATACGGCTGTAAATGAGGACCAAAGTATATGTTCCGGTTACTATATATTGGAGAGTAACGGAGAAATTCACTGGGCTGAAGTATGATTTTTAAATTATCCATTCTATGAATTTCTGAATAACAACAAGATTAATGACCAAATATTAAATAAATAGACTTGGAGAATTTGACCGTGTGGTCCTTGATGAAAGAGTTTAGAAGACAAAATAGCTATTTTCATGTATTAATACTTTAATCTCCTTGTTTCCCTGTGGCACATGAAAGTGTAAAACTTGACTTCCACTAAGGCAAGCTTTAGATTAGCTAAAAGTGAGATAGATCCTCAGGTACCAGTGCTTGAAAATTCTGCCCTTACTCTACCTAGTTTTGTTGAGCAGACTCTTGTCCAGATTTATTCCTCAGCACACACAGCATTCATATTGCTAAGTCTGCAGAGAACCATGCCTTGTTAAATGACATTTACAACTGCTTGGATTTAGCAGATTTATACATATGTGGCTCATGTTTACTCAGGGACAGAAGTAGCAAACTTCTGAAACTTTAAATTTAATACTTGGAAAAACCTCAAATGCAGAAAAAGCTTAAAAATTTTTAAAAACTTTAAAAAATGTTTAAACAGTCACAAGCACTTTGCTTTAATGACAAGCAAGAGCACCAGTGGCTCAGAATTTAACCTTTAATTATATCTATATCAATTAAGTTCCTATATCTGAAAGCATCTAACCCATATTCCAGTGTTAAAAGAAAATTTGTTTTGATTTGAGAAAATTCATAACACCTAAACCTGACTTCATGCACACACCCTGGTATTTTACCAACCTTTGTTGGCACTGAATACTACTACGCAGTAAAGAGTGGAGTGGAATTTTTCATTTCAGCTCCAATGTTTGGAAAGGCAGTGAGTGCTCATAACTCCATATGAAGTAAAAGGAACATGTAGATATTTAACACTGTAAAATTCAGCACAGAGGAGCACTTATAAGCTGATGGCCGTGAGGATGGAATGGGCTGTTGTTCTGACCTTACAACCATAAGTAGTTTTAGAGCTAGAAATGAGCAGGCTATAAGTTTTCGCTGTTCTGTATCACAGATATTTCAAAATATTTCCCTCTTTCAATCAGGCTAAATGTTAAAAGTGTGTCATAATATAAACTTTTAAAGAACATAAACAGGCAGATCTGGTTCAAGGCTACTTGTACATTCAGTGGAGGTGTGGGAATCAGTATTCTGCTATGTTTCTCAGCATGGATCATGGCAGAAAACAGAACACAGTCTCTACTCAGCAACAGCTAGAGGATGAGGAAAAAAACTCCAAAACCAGGCTAGACTCAATTGTTTCATCTCTCCTTTTTCCAGATTTTCATCTCAAAGTTCAGAACATTTTTCCTCAATTAAAATTTACTTCAGGAAAATAATCCTTAAAAAGTATAACTTAAAAAAAAAAACCAAAACCAAAACCAAAACCAAACACAAACAAACAACCATCAACAACACCACCACCAAAAGAGAGAGAAAAACCAAAACCCAAACCACAATAGGAAAAAAGTAAAAGCCGGGGCTGGGGGAGATTGCAGGCTGAGAATGTGATCTTTTAGAAAAAGTCATGAAACTTTCCTTGCCTTTACACTGAAAAAAAAGAAAAAAGGCAAGCTGAAAATTTGTCCTTTTCTTTTAAATTAAACTAGATATTATTAGTTATAGGAAGCATTTGCACTTTTGCATGTAACATTTTGGTTTCTTTAAAGCATTGCATTTTCTAAGGATGAAACTCCCAACTTCAATCATATTTATGACTTCAACTCTTTCTATTGATTACTGGTTTGCTCATATTGTTTAGTTTCATTCTTCTTTATAATAATGACCCTTAATAATTGGACCAGAGTAACCTGTACTAAATATTAGTTGTTACCTACAGAATCAGCAAGGTTATTCCATATTGTTTAGGATCATTGAGATAAAGATAAAAGCTACTTTTATAGCAACCTAATTGTCCATGAAACAAAGAGTAATAATAAATACAAATTGCAAACCTTGACATGCCTAACGTATTTATCTTTGCTAATAACATTTAGAATACATTGCTCTAAGAAGGTGTCCAAACAGTGAAACCACACATGTGAGTAATGCCATCCTTCTCAAAAATAGCATGAGAACTGTCAGGTCATTTTGGATTCCTGTTAGCCTTAATACATCAGACACATTATGGACATATAAGACTTTGCAATTTAATCATTTTTTAAAAGAAGAAAACATAACATTTCAGACACTGGTATTTTTTTTCTCACATTTCTTTTCCTGTATGCAAACAACTCCTGAAAATTTCAGATGATTATGAAAAGGACAGGGATTCTGCTTTTCTGAAAACAAATTAATTTACTACCATTTCTGTGCTGAACAAGACACTGAACCAGCAAAATGAAGCTGGATTTAATTAAACTGCTTCCTTTGTCTATTGTTTCACTGAACTTTTGTTATTTAAAAAAACACTAAACACTTCAGAGAAGCATAAAAAATTTGTATAAGTCTTACTATTTTTAAAAGGTCACACTGATAACCTTACTAGATGTGAGCATGTCATCACTCACACTACAAGATGGTCCTAATATATATAAATAATTCTTTTAGCTGTTTCTGTTTCTTGATCTTTCCATGAGCATACCTGAGAACTGCATGACTTCACTCCAGAGTAAACCTCAATCACAGAACACTTTCAACAGAAAGTATTTTCTTAGCAGCACTTTCAATGACTGTGTCAAGAGGCGTTTTTCCCCTCCTCCCTTCAAGTTGACATTGATCCAAATAGCCAAGATTTGCAGGTGTTGAACTTAAACTGTGAAACATTTAATCTGCCCACCCACAAAGAATTCCCCTGGAAACATACAGATACTGCAGCAGTTCTCCAGCCTGTTATTGAGTCTAACAGCCACTCATGGTCACTTCATGATGACAAACCCAGAAAAGAATTCTGAAGCATGTCCGTATTATCTTATAGCACTAGTATAAATTAAATAGCCCCCCTTTTAGTCGATTCAATTGCTTCAAACTTCTGGCTCTGTTATAGTGTGAATAAAGCTCATTAGGAATGGTTTGTATTTCAAATAGAATTTTAAAGATATCTGCACTGAATTAAGTAGGGTGATTCCTGGAAATGTTTAGAAGATAGTTTATTAGCAAAATCTCACGTTTGTAATTCACACAGAGGAACAGCATCAAAACTGTAATTTAACAGGCAGTATCTGCTGCACAGTTGGGTCCCTTGTGTCAGCCTACACCCAAGACTTTGTGAGCAGCAGAGCACAGAAATAGGTTGGAATCACTAATTGTGACTTACTCTCACAAAACCAATATGTGTTCTTACTCCAGTAATTATTAGTGCAGGCATGTAACACTGTTGGTTCAAGCGGGTGGCACAAAAATAAACAAAATCTTTACCTTAGGCTTGTGTTTTTCATTTCTCATTATAGCTTCTCTCAATTCACATGGACTTCTCATTCCTTAGTGTTTTTTTTTTTTTCTGCAGTTAAGATGTTTGTTTCATTTTGACTTGGTGACTAAATGAGGATTGTGACTCCTCTGTGTCTCATGTGTCCTTGCTTGAAGAGCCTCAGACTGAACTTAACCTAGATATGCCTCTCTTATCTGTGAGAAATGACAGCCCTCCTTTCCTTCTGAGACTGGGAAGCAAACTGAGCCTCAGGTCTGGCTGAAAATGAGGGTTGTTTAATCATGAAAAAATTTCTTTGCTTTCTGCAGTATCCCAAAAGCCAATTGCACAGGAAAGGCAATCAGGAGTTACAAGAATACACAGAGTATTTTGATATTTTACTGAATGAACTTGTGTGCACCATTTTCAATTTGCTATGTCAGTCTCAGAAGAGCGAATATTTACATATTGCTATATCTTATAGATGGCTACATCTTTTAGATCAAATTAATATGTAATTCTATCTTCTAATATTTAATGTAAATCTAGTTTGAACTTAAAACTCTATGGAACCCTTTCTTCTCTTAAATGTTGGAGTACAGCTTTCCCTTCTCCCCAGCATATGTGAGAAATCTGTCAAAAAAATCAATAATTAAGAGATTCAAAAAAATCACTGTTAAACATCAGAAGCAATACACATTACTATTGATTTTTCAAACCTGAAACAGAAAAGTATCTTCCCCCACAGTAAGACCTATGTAATGTTTCAGCATCACTTTAAAATACTTAATGAACTGGGTGGATTTATCTTTTATAACCAAACATTTAGAAAGCTTCTCTCTGAAACGTAAATATTCTGTTACATTAAGCTAGTTTTATCAAATATGTTTAAAATCATCTGAATGATAGAAGAATCTTACTTATCCATCTGCAAGTGAAATGTATAGTGCATAGGTTTAGCTTGTAATAATTAGCACCACATACAGAAAGCTGATCGGTTCACATATAAACTCATTTTTTAATCACTGTCAAGTAGTTAACATAGGAATCATTTCAGTAAGTTTTGAAGGAAAATTTTCCTCCCCTCCTTTTTCCTCTGTGTAAGTAGGTTGCAGATTACAGCTTACTTAAAAAAAATTAAAAAAAAATAAAAAAGCTAAAAGTATGCCTAAAGATCAGAAAGGTTTACTGAAAGGATGGAGAATGAAAGGCATTTTCCATGCTTTTTAAAGGCTTATTTCCCACATGTTTCTCAAAAAATTCCTTTTAATGTGCGTAGTATCCTGAAGAGGAAATGCAGGGAAAACACCATTGCTCTATTGAGAGAAGAAAGTCTTCAAAGCTAAAAACCAAACAAATTTGTTTTGGTTTTGTGTGGGGCTTGTTTAACTTCTCTAGCCAGTTTGATGAACACAATGACAAATTTTTTTTTTTTTCTGAAAGATTTGTATGTTAGATGAGTCAAGACATCTGACATTCTGGTTCTTTCATACCTCAAAGAAGTCATCCTGCAGGCCAAATCTCACATTGATATTCATAGTATTTTAGAGGTCAGAAACAAGCAGGAAAAAAAGTAAAAAAAACATTTCAGAACTTGTTTACATATGAGAGGGAAACCAGAAGCAGGAAGGAGGGACAATTTTTATTGTTGGGTTTATCTTTATGGGTCATTTTCTTCCTAATTTGATGTGCTGTATCGCATCAAAACCAGAGAGTTTCCAAGGTTAATAGTCCATTAGTAAGGTTGCATTCAAGATTACTTTAAAATATGGTTTGTGTTGATAAATGAAGTCTGGAACGATTACTTTCTCGCTATATCCAGTATTTGTTTTATTCAGAAGCAATATTGCAACATTTCATGAATAGCAAGCAGGAGTTGAATAGTAATCTAAAGACTAGCAGAAGAGGAAACTCAAAGGTTACAAAACTAATGTTAAAATGCAGTAGTGAAAGAAGAACTAAAGAAATGTTCAGACATCTTTTGAAGTTTACTGACAATATTAGGATTTTTTCTACACAAAGAAGAGTTTCTTGTGTTCCTTTATTTTCAAATGATCAACTTTTGGTCAATGGAGAAGAGCTAAACATCCACAAACACATGTAGCATTACAATTGATTTATTTAGATGACTTTCACAACTACAGAATTCATAATAAGGCAGTGTGCTGTGTTGATTAGATTTTACTGCATTGTTATTATGCTACCACTGAAAATTAAACAGTTACATTTTTTTGAGTATATTTCACTTTAAAACTTTAATGTAAAAGATACATGTTCTTTTCTCTTTCAGCAGTGTCTCAATATAAGGGACTTCTTAAACTCTTGCTTTTAAAGACTGTACCTCCATAGTGCACTATTCACCAACAGTTTTGCTGAATACTGTTGGTTCTTGCACCTGAGCAATTTTACAATAAGCAGCAGCAGAGAAGGAAAAAAATCCATTATGTGATTACTGCTAATCATTGATTTACGTTTTCAAAAGTTTTAAATACATGGGTGAAGCTGAAAGTCTGTGAAAATATGCTGAATGAAAGCAGAAAGACACAGAAACGACGTAGATTATTTTCTACACTATGTGGTAGTTACCATGGTGTATCTATCACACAGTACATTTACTCCTTTCAGATATTAACAGAACAGTCTCTTCCTACTTTGGCATCCAATTCCTACTCCTCCCACCACACTTCTTTTACTGAGAATTGCTAAATGATCATAAAATTTAATTAGCAGGCTAACAAAATCTCAGGGTATAGATTTCCTGTGAAGTAAAATTCTGTTCAGAGAGACAAGGTCAAAGGGAAAATGCCTAAAAGCCTAAATACCTTTATTCATTTCAACAAACTAGGAGATCTGGTGCTCTCAGATTTCAGCAGAGTTGCTAGCAAAAGTTATCACAGAGTCATTTTACAATACTGTGCAATATATATATTAGCTAAGGCAGTAAATATGCGTTTGTTGAAGGGGAAAGAATCTCTACTGCAACGGCATAGTCAACGGGGATCAACAGTCTCAAAATATTTTTAAAGTTCCTCTCACCTTGTACAAGGCAAATAATCCAAGAACAAGAGCTTTTTAGAATAACTTTCCAAGGTGGAATAACATTTGGTATAGAATTCTCTTTGTTCAGGGTTTCAGCATCATTCCAGAATTTGTCTGGATAGTAAAATGCTGGAGGATGCTCAGATCAAGTTTTCATTAAATTTAATCAGATTCAGTCTAAGAAAAAAACCAAATCCTGAATATAATGTATTCTGAGTATAATGTACTATTTGGAACACCTCTACATTCAAAGGAATGAGAGGAGGGGAAGAGGAAAATAAGGAAAAAAAGGGAACAAATCAACTCCCACAAACCCAAGACTAGTTCTAGCTAATGAGAAAACTTTCATTTCAGCCAGTCAAGAAAGAGATTTCAAGGGGAAAAAAATATGCCTACAACTTCTTACAGCACAGTGGATAATGGGAATGACAAATGTGAGTTCAAATATTTCAAGGCAAGATAAAAGAGGGAGAAGTTAGATAAATATGGTGACTCACTGTTAGAAGTAACAGTGCTTAGTCATTGGCAGGCTACTGTGAAAGAAAAACCAAATTATTTGGTCAAGCTGGTAGTTCACACTGCCTACAACACTAGCCTGTTCAGCTCTGCTTGGATGGTCAGCGATGGAGTAGTATGGATATTGTTACTGAGGGGGAAAGACTGACCCTGTCTTACTAGTAGACCAAGTAAAATGTTTTAGGAGCCACGTATACTCCAGTAACAAAGAAGCTAAATCAGAGTATGAGGGGTCTGCTGGTAAAATGTCTTCAAAGTAACGGTATTACAAAATGATGTATCTTGCAATTTATTCCAACAGTGACTTTTTCTTGTTTATGCTTCATTCAGCTCATCTTCTGCTGGTTGCTTCTGTTTCCTCCTCTAATAAGCAGAGTCAATAGGTAATAAAGTCATAGTCAGAATTCACTGTGATTACCTGCAGTTTTCAGGAATATATATGCTATTCATGTCACTTTTTGGTTTTTTTCAGCAGCACTCTGTAGAATGCCTTCACAGATTCTCTTCACTCAGGGAATGCAGTTAGTAATAAAGTGTTATCTTCTTTTTTTGTTCATTAATTTGGACAGAAAAATATTCATAATTTCAACCTTTGTCATATTAAAATTGACAGCTGGAGCTCAGTCCTCAGCAGCTATGCAATAAAGACCTCAAAGTCTTTGCATACCAACATTCAGCTCTAAATAGATGAACTGCACCTTTCTCTGTACTTTTTTTCCATAACCATTTGTTCTGTGTAATAGCTGCCCTCCTATTTCCAGTTGTAAGAGTTGAAAACTTTCAGTAACAGTCAGAAGTATTTGCTGGCATCCTTTAGGTACTGAAGGGTGCTATAAGGTCTTCCTAGAGCCTTCTCTTCTTCAGTCTGAACAATGCAACTGTCCTCGTGGGAGAGGTGCTCCAGGTCTCTGATCATCTTTGTGACCCTCCTCTGGACTTGCTCCAGCAGTTCCACGTCCTTCCTATGTTGGGGGCCCCAGAAGTGGACACAGTACTCCTAGTAACATCTCATGAAAGCTGAGTAGAGGGAGAAAACCACCTCCATTGACCTGCTAGTCACATTTTTTTCTGATGAAGCCCAGGATATGGGTGGTTTTCTGGGCTGCAAGAGTACATTACTGTCACACTGAGCTTCTTGACAACCAAGACCCCTGAGTCCTTTTCCCCAGGGCTGCTTCCAATCTGTTCTCTGCCCAGAACAGACTGTACTTGTGCTTGGGATTTCCCTGACCAAAGTGCAGGACCTTGCACTTGGCCTTGTTGAACTTCATGTGCTTCACACAGATCCATCTCTAAAACCTGCCTCATGGCACCCCTTTCCTCCAGTGTGCCAACCAAGTCACGCAGCTGAGTGTCAGTAGCAAGCTTGCTGAGGAGTGTGCTCAATCCCACTGTCCATGTTGCCAGAAAAGATGGATGAATCACTTGGTGCTTAAGGAAAAAGAGCTGTGGTCAATGGCTTGACGTCCAAGTGGAGATCAGTGATAACTGGTGTTCCTCAGATATCAGTACTGGGACCAGTGTTGTCCTACACAGTTGGTGCAGCCAGGGTGATATTAGCTTTGCACACCAAAGGACTAATCTCTGCAGAGATAATGCTTATGTTCTGTTTGTTAATTTTTTTTTTTTTTTTTTTTTTTTTAATGCCATGCTGTAGCCTCACTATTAAACAGATTACTACATTGGTTCACGAAGGAATTTTTCTTCCAACAACTTTGGGAGGAACTCTTACAAGAATCAGAACTATTACATGGATCAGACCCAACCAGCATGGGTTTAGGAGGGCAGGTCCTGTCTGACCAACCTCATCTCCTTTTATGATCGGGTGACTCGCCTGATGGATGAGGGGAAGGCTGTGGATGTGTCTATCTGGACTTCAGCAAAGCCTTTGACACCGTCTCCCATAATATACTCCTGAAAAAGCTGGTAGCCCATGGTTTGGACAGGGGCACTCTGTGCTGGTTTAAGAACTGGCTGGAGGGCCGGGCCCAGAGAGTGCTGGTGAACGGGGCTGCATCCAGCTGGTGGCCGGTCACCAGTGGTGTCCCCCAGGGATCAGTGCTGGGCCCGGTCCTGTTTAACATCTTTATCGATCATTTAGATGAGGAGATTGAGTCCATCATTAGCAAATTTGCAGACGACACCAAGTTGGGAGGGAGTGTTGACCTGCTGGAAGGCAGGAGGGCTCTGCAGAGGGACTTGGATAGGCTGGAGAGTTGGGTTGATTCCAGTGGGATGAAGTTCAACAAGGCCAAGTGCCGGGTCCTGCACTTTGGCCACAACAACCCCCTGCAGTGCTACAGGCTGGGCACAGAGTGGCTGGAGAGCAGCAAAGCGGAAAGGGACCTGGGAGTGCTGATTGACAGGAGGCTGAACATGAGCCAGCAGTGTGCCCAGGGGGCCAAGAAGGCCAATGGCATCCTGGCCTGGATCAGGAACAGTGTGGCCAGGAGGAGCAGGGAAGTGATCCTTCCCGTGTACTCTGCATTGGTGAGGCCACACCTGGAGTGCTGTGTCCAGTTCTGGGCCCCTCAGTTCAGGAAAGACATTGAGGTGCTGGAGCAGGTCCAGAGAAGAGCAATGAGGCTGGTGAAGAGATTTGTGAGCACAAGTCCTATGAGGAGAGGCTGAGGGAGCTGGGGTTGTTTAGCCTGGAGAAGAGGAGGCTCAGGGGAGACCTCTCTAGAACTCCCTGAAAGGACGTTGTAGCCAGGTGGGGGTCAGTCTCTTCTCCCAGGCAATCAGCAACAGGACAAGAGGGCATGGGCTTAAGCTCTGCCAGGGGAGGTTTAGGTTGGATATTAGAAAAAAGTTCTTTCCAGGCAGAATGATCAGGCATTGGAATGACCTGTCCAGAGAGGTGGAGGATTCACCGTCCCTGGAGGTTTTTAAGATGAGGCTGGATGTGGCACTGAGTGCCATGATCTAGTAATCACAGTGGGGTTGGATCAAGAGTTGGACTTGATAATCTTGGAGGTCTCTTCCAACCCAGTTAATTCAATGATTCTATGATTCCATGAATTTATTTATGATTTTGCCAATCTCATGACACAGGGAGCATGCTACACTGTCTAGTATCATTTGGGATTTCATGAAACAAGTCTGACTTCTGTTGTGCTCTTCAACTCTCTCATAGCACTTCATCATCCCAATAAGAGAAGCCACTACTATAGGTCTATAACTGTTATAGTACTGTGTAAATATGTTGGGTTTATGCGAATTGGTTGATGGTAATGGGTTTGTGGGCCTGTAGATTTGTTGAACAGATGAGGACTGAGGATCCACCTCTGCAGCACTAATCTCTTTTCCCACTCATGATATACAGTGTACGTGATCACCCCACAGCTCCCAAAAGGTAAAAACTTACTTTTCTTTTTTCATCTTAGTGGATCCATTTCTGCCTTATTTTTACTTGAACTTCTTCATTCTGTCAAGGCTGTGGATCCCTAGCTGGACACAGAAGAAAATTTCAAATAGTCACTTAGAACTTAACTAAGCATAAAGACTAGAGTTTAAACTTGTAATATGAAGTCAAGAAAGAAAATCAGGGATTTTGTATGGTACAGAAAAGGGAACTCCTTCCTAAACCTAAGAAAAAGTGATTGTCGAGAGACCAAGACCTTTAAGCTGTAGGAACTCCACTACTCAGAAAATCCTATGAGGTAACAAGCATTGCTTATGATGTGAGAGTAAGGTCTAGAGAAAGCAAGATGGAGAATCAGGTGCCCCACTCCACTATTTTGCAAGCCAATTGATGTATCCAGGATGAGAAACAACTATTTTCTTTCTACGAACAGCTCTGATTTACTGTCTATATGGCAAAACCCAAATCCCCTTCTAATGTCATTAAATTTTTTCTACCACCACACAAGTATGATGTTATTTCTATGGGATTTGCACAGAAACTGGATAATTAATCTATACAAAGGTAATATAATTTAAGGATTCCTGAGCTGTCAATAATTCTACTTCAAAACTATACACACTTTTTTTTTTTTTTTTAATCTAAGACCATTTTATGCTGTTTTTAAAAATTTACCCCATGTTTTCCTTTTTCTCCCTTTCATCCTAAAGTTTTGAGTTTTCAGTAATATGTTTATGTTTGAAGAGGATAAATTGTTTCACTCTAGGAATAGAATGAGTATTAAAAAAAAAAACAACTGTACCTCCTTATGAACCTCTGTGAGACTTTTATGAAGTGTAGTACTTGGGAATAATAAATAATGCAAGTCTTCAGTTTCTTGTAAGCTGTTTTGATCTTGAAATGGAACTGCTTAGTTAAATTTCACAAATATAGTGCAGTAAGTCAAATGGTTTCAGCCCAGAAAGTTTACAAAACCCACTGCCTGTGGGTTCTGTAATCATGTTTATCCTTCAGCAAGATGATTTATTTCTTGGTGTTTAACCAAAAAGAATTTATCATTTGTGATTTTCTCCCCTTGGTACATACTTTGTTTAGATATTGTTTTCAGACTTCTAATAAGAATTTCATGAATTTCACATGTGTGGATATTCATCTATTTTCAAATTATATGTCTGCATCATCTTTCACATCCTATCTTCACACAGAAAAAACTCCACTGGTTTCTGGGGGACTGTTTATTATTTATACTCTAACCACAGGCAAACTTTGTTGAAATTTGTTGCACTTTGTGAAAGAAAAAACAGGATCAATTACATGCTTGAATCTGTTTCATTTTCCCTAAATAAAGTTCTGAAGTGTTCTCACACTGGTGTGAAATATCCTGCCATTTCCTTTGGGTTTATTTCTATACATAGAAAGCCAGAAAAAAGCCACAAACAAATAAACCAAACCAAACCAACAAAATACCCATACTAAAAACCCCAAACAAAATAACCACTTAGGAAAGTTAAATGTTTAAATGATAAATGTTGGGTAAAACTTTATACACTTGCAACATCAAGATTTTATTCTTTTTTTTTATTCTGTCACATTTCTAAATTGGTACAGACATATCTTTATAGATTCCCTGGTAACATTGTGCTAGGTTCAAAGGTAGGAGGGACTATAAGATCTCCTTTCATATGGGCTTGAATAGCTGGATGGACAATTCATCGTATTGCTTCCAGCTTAGAACTTTGAGAGGAAGTATCAAGCAGTAGGTCTTGAAGCATATCTCAAAGTATTACTTGCAATTTTCTTGTGCATTAGCTCTCTGAAAAAAAAAAAAAAGACTATTTCTCTTTCCAATAGAAAATACACAGTTATATATGCTGCAGTATATATGAACACATGAACTTACATACATGTTTATATCATAGCCATATGCCTTGAAGGATGCATTGTCATAGGCTCACTCTCATGCTAATGCTCAGTGACTTTAAAGTAATAGGTGCTGAAGTGACAAAACAGTCCAATACCTTTGGACTGGAACTCAAGTAAGATCTCCAGATCTTACTTGATCTTTGAACACAGAAATATTCAAGTGTATAACAATTACTGTGTATACTTCTCTCTGCTTATGTTCACTTTTTCTTATTTCATTGGACCACTGCCGGTATCTTTAAACGTAGTTTTGAATTTCAGAATATCAGACACATGCTGAGAAAAATGGTTTTACTTGCTAACATATGTATCAGCTATAGGTAATATCTTTCTTCCACAGATATCAAAGCTGTGTGATATGTATTCACACAGCACCCCCACTCTTGATATTTCTCCTCTTGATCGCTCCTACTGAACTCAAAACAAAGAAAGCTTTTTATAGCCTTTCATGTGGAATTCATTTTCACATGTTATCTTCTAAATGTATATTTTTTTAAAGATAGATGTACCTTTGTGAGGCTAAATACTTTAACCTCACAGTTCCATAAAGATTTCCAAAATGTAGCTACTCCCTGGACTAAATAAAACTGTTGGTGATCCCATTTCCAGAATGACATCACACACATTATAAACTGCTCAAGAAAGAAATTGTTTAATCACTGTCTTAAGTAGCTGTTTAATAAGTAAAAAACTGTAATGAATAAGTATATTTGAACAAAGGTAGGTTTGTAAGTCCATTGAAACTTCAGGTGCACGGAAGTGGGTTCACTTAATATTCACCAACATTGCAGGCCTGGAATTTTTGTTAGACCTCACAATTACTGTCAAGGCTCATTAAATGCACAAATTCTAGGATTTTCTGCATAGAATCACTGTGTGATCAAATTTTTTTTTTTTTTTTTAAGGATCTCTAACAACCCTTTAATAATCTGGGAACTAAACCTTCTTTGGAATAACAAGGTTATACTAGCAAATAAGAAATAGTAAAATTTCCAGTGCTTCATGGATCTCATAGATGAGATGGGGAAAAACCCCAGCAAGGTTTTTTCTTTCTGGTAAAATTTAGTAAATGTAAGTATTAATTAAGTAATATGCAGTTGATTATAAAAATTATTACTTTTAAGTGCTATAGAAATGAATTGTTACTGGTTTACAGTCAATGTTTATTTCTATTGGAATAGAGATTTTGCTTAATTATGAATGGTAAAATTCATCCTTACACAGGAAAAAGGGCAAAGTACAAGGACCATTGAACATTGCATTTTTCCAATGTTACCTAATTATAAGAACACCTGTGCTGAATAACTTTCAGCTGATCTATTTGCGGAGTGTTAAATAGTCCTTAAAATTCCTCATTTCTTAGCAGTAATGGGCCAGCAATGTTTGCACATTAAGTTACGTAAGAAATACATTGGCAGAAACTGCTCAGAATACTTATTTTCCTACAATGTATGTAACCAATGGTCTCTGGCAGAGTGCTTACTTGAGATTTATGCCAATAACTGCATTCATGGATATTCTGGGTCATTTTTGTTAAGGCTGAAGTGTTTTGTCTGTGCTACAAAGAACTCATTCTAGGGAAAAACCCAGTCACTCACCTAAACTCCTCAGAGAGGTTATTTGAATGCTGAAGAGCATATACACGTCTAAAATGTTAAAATGGAAAGTCTTTGTCTCGTTGTGCCTCTCTCACTCCTTCTTGCTGCCTTTTTTTTTTTCCCTAATGTGTGGGACCCCTTGCCCCTCAGTATTGTGGGCAAATTTAAATGTCTTCAATATCAAGCTCAGTAACTTCTCAATTACTTTTGTTTCTAGAGAAATCTGGAAATAATTATTTCTGGATGCTGAGTATTTAAATATAATAGAAAAATTGATCTTTTTTTCCTCTCAAGGCTTAGCAGTGAGTGATCATTGCAAATCCAGACATAAATGTTTATAGTAGCTCTGGAAGAGTCTCATTAATGGCTATTAATCATCTTTTGATTGCTCATATCTGCTAAGTTCCTCTGAAGTTAAATAGAAAACTAGCTCTAGCAGTTAATTAGATGAAAGTCAGGGAAAGGAAAGGAAGTCAAGAAATGTTTTTAAGTTTGTTCAACTGCTGCAATTCCATAAAAATCTTTTTGCTTTGGATAACTGTGCAGTTTATACTGCCAAATCAAAAATTTATCAGAGGACAACTGTGGAGAGGTTTGTGTGCTTTTTTTGTGTATCTGTGTGTGTATGTGAGGGGGAGGGTAGTTAAACATGTTACAAGGTTTGTTTGTAAGGCTGTTGCAGAAGTTTCTGCAACCTGCATTGCAGAAAAAGTTATGTTCTGATTATAATAATCCCTGCTGAATTTAAGCTATATTAATTTAAACTCTCTGTTTTCCTTTGACTGACCCTGGCATTTCTTTAGCTGATACTGGAAACATCTGTGCTCCTACTTTGGCCATGTGGCTATCTCCCAGACTGTTTGTACCTATAATTTCTTTGGGGATGCTGGGTGATCCAGTTTTCTCTGGAAGTCCCAACACTCTGGAAAACTGATGTTTGTAGATTTGGATCAGAGTATTTCTATGGGAAGGAATGGCTTCAGAATCAGTCTTAGTGGCTTAGTTATAGGAAGCTATATGTGTTCCTTTATCTTTTGTGTTGGACCATTTTTTAAAAGTCAGCCTCAGAAACAAAGCAGTGGCATTTCTGTGTAAGAAGAAAACAACACTGTAATCTTAAAAAAATATAAAAATGTGCTATGTAACCCAAAATCTTATAAGGTCGTATTATTGACATGTTTAGAAGATTCTGTAGTTTTGTCTGCTTTAAAGAAGAATGTGTGTAGATCTAGATTTCAAATTAGTATCTCCTAACCAGTAATTCATTGTTGCTCAGCTTCTAATATAGACTGGACCATACCCAGATTGTTTTATACCTTGAACTTCCCACTGACATCCTTGTTATGAAACTCAGAAAGGTAACATCTTCACTGCACATTTACAGTGTATTTTAGAGGGCAATAACAAATCTTAACTTGATTTTTAATATAAATTTTACTATATTTATAAAGGCGAGAGAGCTTCTGGGAGTCCACACAACTTCAGTGTACATGTTCAATATGCATTGGAAATGCTCACAGTTATACTGTGTGTCAGTACAAGGTGGACAAAGGCTGTAATTTCAGATATCTTCAACAGACATGAATCTCTAGAGACTTTCTTAAATCATAATCAAATGTTGTATATACTTTTTATCACTTTAGATTCCCTTTGGTATGCATATCTATCCAGATGTATCTGATATGTGGCTCATAATTCTTAAAACCCCTAGACATTTGAAAAGAGAACATTGTCTTCAAGAGTGAGAAGGTGTAACTTGTTGCTTTCTGCAATGGAGCAAGGGATTTAACTTATTCCAAATAGAGAACCATACTTACTGAAGAACTCGGGTTGATTTCTAACAATTCAGGCTGCCAAAGACCCAAAAAATATTTGAACATCCTTATATTTCAGGCTTACATTCAGTTTTGCCTCTGCTTTTGCTCCTCTCTGCCTGATCATTTTAGTCGTATAAGGGAGAGGCTGCTGCTATCCACACTAAGCAGACTGGACTGGCCCTGAAGCAATCACTTGACAGTGATGAAAAAAAGCAGCAGGGATTTTGGAAGAAGGGAGAGAGGTGAAACCTTTCTATGAAATAATTCTTTGAACTCAGACTGAAAGCGGACTATGGCTGTGAGACACTATGTCTGGGAACAGGCAAAGAAGAGGAAGAAAAAGATTTTATTTGAGATGAGTATCAACATTCATAGAATCATAAAATTCTTTGGGTTGGAAGTGACATAAAAATCACCCAGTATCAACTCCCCTTCCAGGGCAGGGAAATCTTCTGCTAGATCAAGTTGCTCAAAGACCATCCAACCTGAACTTGACTTCCAGGGATGAGGCAACTACATCATCTCTGGACAATCTGTTCCAATACTTCACCACCCTCACAGTAAAGAATTTCTTAAGCAAAGCATTGAGTAAAGGGCTTTCTGTTTCAAAAGTCTGTTTCAAAAGTTAAGAACAAATCAAGAGGGACTGAAGGTGGTGGAGAGGTTCATGTGATCCCTTCAGTTTAGAAGATATGTTGAAAAATGCTCTTAAGATGAAGCAATTCTTATAAAAAAAAGTTTTGCTTCTGTTATTATTTTCTTTGTACCTGCTTTCAGAATTAGAAATCTGAATCTAGACAGAGATGTGAAGAATTAATTACATGGGAGGAGCTGTGCAGTTTTAGGTAATAGATGTATATTTGACCTGCCGACAGGTCAAAAAAAGAAAGAAAGATGGAGTTCAGTATCAGGGTGAGACACTGAGTTGTACAGTACCTTAATTCAGCAGAGAAGTAAAATTTGCAGAATCACAGGATATGCTGACTTGAAAGGGATGGACAAGAATCATCGAGTTAAAATCTTAGCCCTTCACAGCCATTTTGTCATTTTGTCTTCACTGTGTATGATTTCTGTGCAAAGTGGTCATACGGTCTTAATATTTCGGCAGTGTCACAGCTCCCACCACTGATATCCTCTGACACAACTTCAGATCATTCCCTCAGATTCTCTCACTGGTCACCACAGAGAAGAGATCAATGCCTGATCCTCTTCTTCCCCTCAGGAGGAAGTTGTAGACTGCAATGAGGTCTTGCTTCAGTTTCCTCTTCTCCAGGCTGAATAGACTAAGCAACCTCAACCGCTCCTTATACGGCTTCCCCTCAAGGCCCTTCATTGTCTTTGTTGCCCTCCTTTGGACACTCTCTATCAGTTTAATATCTTTCTTATATTGTGATGCCCAAAACTGCACACAATATTTAAGGTGAGACCCTCCCAGCGCAGAGCAGAGGAGAACACTCACCTCCCTCTACCGGCTGGCAATGCTTTGCTTGATGCCCTCTCCAAACATGTTTGGTGACTCATATTCAACTTGCCAGGGATCAGGACCCCCAGGTATTTATCCAGCTACATGCTGGACATTTTGTTGAAAAGCACTGTGAGAGACAGTATCAAAAGCTCTACTGAAGTCCAAAAAGATGACATCAACTGGCTTCCCTTGATCAACTAGCTAGGTTACCTTGCCATAAAAGGAAATCAGGTTTGATAAGCAGGACTTTCCTCTCATGAAGCTGCACTGGCTGTGACCAATGACTGCTTTGTCTTTCAGGCATTTTTCAATACCTCCCAGAATAATTTTCTCCAGAACTTTACCAAGCCCTGAAGTGAGACTGAAAGGCCTGTAGTTTCCAGAGTCCTTTTTCTTGCCCTTGAAAATTAAGATAACAGTCACCAGCTGGAACCTTTCTGGATTCCCAGGACAACTCAAAAGTCATTGTAAAGGAAGTTTCATTGACATTCTCCTTTTTTTGCTCACTGCCAATGAAAGGCCATTCTTCATTTATTAAAGAAAATGGCAAATTTTAGATATAAGCTCAATGCCCTCTTGTTAACAGCAAATGTTTAGTATTGGAAGTGTCAGTAAACACCATATGAGGAAAGAACAGGTGATGTTTTGTTGCATCATTTATGTACTCAATTATCTCATTGTCATGTAGTGGGACAGCAAAATAGAGCTCTTCCGAGTTTTTGCTCCTAAAATAGGGTGTGACTTACTTTCTTTCCAAGTAAGTAGAATGATTGGAACATTTAATGACCCACATTTTTTCAGTGCAGAATTTCTAATATATATCAATAATTTCTTGATAAACATATCTACTATTCTTGATTCCTGCTTTAAACTGAGCAAAATATCAGCAAGTAACACCCTATGCCTTGGTAGCACCCTATTTTTTAGCAGGCTCTTGTGTTCCTTATGTTATCATTTTACTGCATGGGAGTAAGAAGAACTAGTACGTATATGTCTAGCAGTTCTCCTCATATACAGTTTATATATCTTACATGCCCAGAGTAAAAGCGAGTGGCCTACTCTTCTGTCTGTTTGATAACACTGATATTCAGGTTTGTTAGTGTATGTGAAGTGCTTGGATCATATCACAGTAGAGGAACTATGTCAGTGATCTTAGAACCAACAGGGAACAAGGTGATTTGTGGATTGCTCTTAGCCTTTCAAGACTGGAACCTTTTCAGTTTATTACCTTCATTTCTCAAAATGCTCATTTAAAATTTTTATTTAATGTCATAGTGGCACAGTAGTACATCTTTCTAAGGTCAATATCCTTAGAAGAAATGTAGTTGTCCATACACAATTCAAAATACCTGGACAGTATTTGTTCCTCTTACTGTCTTTTGAGCAAGTGATAATTGCAATAGCCTTAATTGTTTCATTTTTTATCAGGCCTCTTGATGTAATAATTGTTCTTAGAACTGTAACTTACATAGAATAAATATAGATTTTTATTTAAGCAAGCTGTATCCTGACAGCTTGAGTTTTTTCTAAAACTGTTTGAAGCCTCTGGTCATATACTTTTCCCCCTTTACACCTACTTCATGTCAAAATGTCACATAAACAGGTGTTCACACACTCTGGACCTTCAAAAATATGTGTATTTTCTACTAAAACAGCCTCATTTCTGAACAGAAACCAAGTGACAGTCTGAGTAAAAGCATATTGGAAAGGGAGTTTTGAATATGCACCCTGTATATGTGTGCTATGTGTTTTTAAAGATACCTGCCAGACTACTGCAAATTTAAGGAGTATAGGAAAACATTTGGTATCCAACAACTCTTTTGGAATTTTTCCTCTTGTAGGCAGTGGAAAATATTCACTTCTTATATAATGATAGTACTTCTTTAAGTCATTACAGAGATGAAGACTTCTGGAGTTTTTCTTTTGTTTTGTTGTCTTTCTTTTTTTCCTTTTATTTTCTGTATTATGAGTGTTTACTCCTGCTAATTTTCATTTCTTACTTTGAGTTTGTACAGTCATATTCCTCAGGCAAATGAGACATTCCCTGATGTATGACTAATGGAGTAGCTATTCTCATTCTGGGCATTATCCACTCAACTCCCTTCCCATATAAGATTTTTTTTTCACTCTCTCAATTATAAAATTTTCACACAGTTTCAATGAAAGAAAGCTAGTGATCATACTGAACACCCTTCAGACATGCACTTAGTTCAGGTAAAATCTTAACAGATATCTGTTTTCATCTTTCACCTGCCCATATGCTCAGTTCATGTTGAAGACAATAGTCGATGCAAATTCTTCTTTTACTTTAGTTCAGTCTTACTTTGCTTTCAGTTTAGCTAGCACTATCCTGGCAACTTATGCCCTTGTATTCTTGTTACCAACTTCAATTCTATGTAATAGTCCATTTGCTTTCCTTTCAGACTGATACTGCCTCCAAGGTAACGCTGCCTATCATTCCCCACAAAGAGCTTCTCCCACTAACATAATTTTCTTTCCAGATTTTTCACACTTAACTGGTGTTTTTGAACATTGCCGAGTGATAATATAAATTGTCATTCTTCTCTCTTTTCCCAAATATTCTTCCTTCCCATACCTTCCCTGTGGTGCAGAGCCCTGACTTTGAGAAATATTCCAGGTAGCATTTTGGATTTTTTTCTTGCCTGTCTTGGTCACAGATTCAGCAAAACTGACTTATTCTCACCATCAGTTTCATTTTGAGTTGGATCTTCTCCCATATTGGGACTATTATTACTGTACTGCTAAGCACAAACTGTGAGCTTTCCATTCCTCAGGATCTGGCACTAACCATGCAGCTTAGTTCCTACAATTTTGTTCTATCTGCCTTTCTTGAAGCTCCTCAAAAAATGCTAATCTTCAAAATTAATTTGTACTTGCTTCTGTTTTGTCATCTTATTCTTTATTCACCTATTTGTTTAAAAATGTATGTCATATTTATCTCTTTTTTTTTTTATGCTGAGATTATAACTGTCAGAATTCTGTGTTGCAGAACATAGTAGTGGTTGACTAAAAATAAAGATATCTAATATGGAGGAAATCTTAGAAATAACAGAATGCATGTACCTGATAGTTTGACTGACCAGCCAAAATACTGGGGAAAATAATACAGAGAAAGACTTGGCCATTAGGCCTCAGGGCAGGATGTTTTTGTTGAACTGGTCTCATCCTTAGTTACAGTTTTGTGATGCAGTTCTCCCTTTAAGTATCGTTTTAAGATTCCCTTTTCCTAGTATTTTGTATGTGAATAGTTTTACTTTGAGCCAAGAAGAGTCATTACTCTTCAGATGAGTAATATTTTATAGTCCCAGGGGATCTTGGCAGATATATTTGCCTGTTTGTTCGTTTTCCATTTTTCTCAGCAGAGAACTCTTGTTTCTCTTTTGGATTCTCTTGGAAATGTTGATACATAGCCCATTGCTCTTTTAGGTGTTATACTATAAAATTTAATCTGTCTCTGTACAATATTCTTTAAAGAAAACACAGAGGTTTCTTTGGACTTTTTGTTGTGAGAGGTGATTGGGCTATTCTTGTATTCTTTCAAACCACTTATTTAAAACTAGTGCCTTAAAAACAATTGCAATACTCTTGACTCTGGCCTCAGGTGATAATGTATCCTGTTTTGTCTATTTGTACACAGACTCCACTGAAAACCTTGAGGCAGAGCTTCACCTGTAACCAATTTCTGTGTTGCATGGTCCTTATCTGTTTCTTCCACCCTCATTCCACCATCAAGCTGTCTTCTGTATTTCTTGCACCATCAAGAAAGACACACACTTGCCTTCTAAGAACTATGTAGGACAAGAGATTAGATGATGTGATGTTGCAGAAAAGTCAAAGTGTTTGATGCATCCCTTAATTTGAGCTTCATCTTTTCCCCTACAGAGTAATTTCATACTTGTTCTACAGCAATATATGTTGAGTGAGAAGAATAGTACTTCTTCCTGAAATTGTAAATACAGAGAAGTGTCTTCAAATCTCAAACCCAAAAGACCAGTGTTTTGTGCCAGCAGGTGCTAGTCAGTTATGATGTCAAATAAGAAAGGAAATCAGATTCTATAAAGTCTGTATCATTAAACTATCATTTAAAACACTATTTGTTAGAACTTGCACAATTATGAAAAAGAGAATAGTTTATTTATACATAGAATCCATAAGTCATTAAGTTGGAAAGGACCTCAGAGATTATTGAGCCCAACCATTAACCTAACACTAACATCTTCATCCCTAAACCATGTCCGTAAACACCACGTCTAAACTTTCTTTGAGCATGTTCATGGATGGTGATTCCATCACTTTCCTGGGCAGCCTATTCCAATGCTCGACCACCCTTTTAGTGAAGAATTTTTCCTAATATCCAATCTAAACCTCTCCTGCCTCAACTTGAGGCCATTTCATCTTATCCTGTCAGTTTCTACTTGGGAGAAAAGTCCAACCTCTGCCTCACTACAACCTCCTTTCAGGTAGTTGTCTTTTCAGCCACTTCTCATAAGACTTGTTTTCTAGTCCTCTCATCAGCTTTATTGCCTTTCTTATAATCTTATGTGCCTTCAGATGCTGGGAACTCTGAGCTGTGCAGTACTGAATGTGCCTCCAACCAGCCTGCAGCACATCATGCAGTCTCTGTCCGTAGAAAGGGTTCTTCCATTTAGGTCATTCAAGCTTTCATGCTATTTTCTTACAAGGAAAGAGTTCTATTCGTCATTTCTATAGTCAAACAGAGAGGATGTTTGCATGAGAATTTTTTTGCTGCACTTTATATAAAGGCATGGTGATGCAGGAGGTGTAATTGCTGGAACCAAAGGGGAGTTGCCTGACGAATCCTCCTCTATAATGAGCAGGCTGAGGTTAGCCTGCAGGCAAGAGATTTGTGAAACACACCTTGACCTGAAGTCTAATCTGTATGTGGCACAGTACAACACTGCACAGCACAAGTCCCATCCTACCCAGGTTTAACCCTTTATGTATTGCTAACTTTTCTATATACAGTGGTCTTCTGCTTAGGATTGTTACAAATCATTATTTTTATAAACTGTTCTGTAAACAGTTCTGTATGTTTGCTGTGTTTCTTGCTAATAAAAAGATTAAAAATCACATTGCTTTGCAAGAAAAAGTGTTCTTTCCAACCACTGAGTGGTTCCCTCCAGGTAAGGGTTGAGGCACAGAAAAGAAACTGTAAAAAGTCTTGGCCTCATTCCTTGCCTGTGGTGTTCTTGTTTGGGAAATAAAAGCTTCAAGTCATTACATTGTCAATCTGTCAGCTTCTCTGTGCATGGGGGAAGGATTTTGAAACTGCCTAAGTAGGATATGAGCACTTAAGAAGATCAGGTTCTTTTTAAAATCCCAGACTAAATTCAGATGATTTTGATGGATGTCAACATTTTCTCCCTGCTTTGACCAGAAAAAAAAAAAAAGTGAAAAAAGGTTTATACCCACACATTTTTCTATTTGGTGGAACAAAGTATCACTCTTGTGCACAAGCTTTTCTTTTTGTCCAGCCCACAAGTTCCTTAACTACATTAACTGAGGTAAATTTGCATTCTGAAATATGTCCATCTCAGAACTAGAGATGCCTGACCTACTTTAATGATGTATTTAAGAATAACAGAAGGCATTTTAATAGTGCAATACTGTAATATATCTTCGGACTGATAGCTAACAATAGTGCATAAACTTGTTTCCTAATTATCATTATTCAATTATTTGAGTTTAGGAAGCTAGTTAAAATATTCTGACACAGCACAGGGTTATGTGCACAAGTTATAATAAAACAGTAACTTTTAGCATGTTAGGTAGCATAAGAGCTCAAGTGCTTTACAGAAAAACTAGGAATGGGAGGACTGAATGACGAGGAAAAAAATTCCAATTTTAATCCCCTCCAAAAATTCTCAGTTTCATTCTTTCCTAACATCTGTTCAAATGGAATAGTTAAAGTTGAAAAGACAATTTGATTTGGATGGGTTTTTCAAATTGCTTTTCTTAGGGAACAACTTGAGAATAAAATTGTGTCACTATATAGTATCAGCAGAGGTTCTCTACCATTCTTCAGGGAAAGCTGTTATAGGTAATAGATGCTGCTTCTGAATTAAGACATATTTGGCCAAATGCTGCCCTCAGCTATGTCAGCGGAACTTCCAACACATCAAAGTCCATTAAATGAGTGATTTTCCAGTGGTATAACTGAGGACAGATTTTGTCCTACTGTTGTTGGAGTACACAGGCAGTTTAAGAAAAACACTAAATCTTTTGATCTGGTTATAACCTCTAATAAGGGTCATGGATTCATCTGGCAAAATGTAACTCTTCTGTAGGCTATTTCTGAAATCTTAGTACCTGGATAGCTGTCCAGTATATTATTCTTTAACCCATTTTGCTGTGTGCTACATTATTACATTTCACATTGTAGCCCTTAGATGTCCGCTTAAACGTTAAAGGTGTTTTAATCTAGAAATTTTTTTCCCTGAGAGGAAGCATTGACAGACTGTACAGATGGACAATTCAGTGAAAAATTGTCCTGTTCTTTCTTTTTTAAAGTGATTAAAATTTTTTTGCTTTTTATATGATATTGATATTTTAAATTTACAGAAAGTTGGGACATTTATAGAAACATATAAAAATTGCTTTTAGTGTTTGCAGCAGGAAAATTCATCACTGACTATGACTTTTTTTCCTATTAAACTCTCAATAATTGTCTCTTTCAGGAGTTAGATAGAAAGGTTTTGACTAAAGCTTAAAACTGTCTAGCTGAGTTCTTATGCTGGAGCTGTACTACGTAGTCCACCAGGGCCATGGTAATCCAAATCCATTCTAGTAATTCAAAATGATGGCAGGAGAAGTCACCTGAATACTCAAACAGTTGCTTAAGTCAGCCTTGAAAACTATAGACTCTGTAGAGAACTTTTTTTCCTGTGAACTCCTGCTCTCTCCTCTTGTGTTGGCAATATGATTCTGTGGCTCTTTGCCAGAAGTCTTATAGACTTAAGAGTGTTGTCTTTCCATTTATTTCATCTCGTGATATTGTGAATTTCCATCCTGTGTTTTGATGTGTACCAAAATATATAACAAGGCTAATATTTAAGGTATCATTATTGGTGCCCAAGGGCACCAATTATTGGGATCAAGTGGGAATTAATTTAGCATAGCTATCATTTCAGATTTTATGTCTGCTTCGTCAATCATATTTGCATGTCTAAATCTTGCTTCTTGTTTTAAAACTTTTCTTTGCGTCTGAAGCAGACAGATGCTTTTCCAAATTCTAAATAAAGCTGTAAGGCTCTTTCACTGTCACTACACTTCAGCAAATCCTGAACTTTATATATACTCATCTCAGTTTCTATATGTGATGGACAAATCACAAAGTGTCTTCACTTTGAGTTTCTTTCCTATACTTGGCAAAGTACAAGCTGGAAACTTGAGAAATCTAATGGAAAGAAAGCAAATGAAAACTTTCCCATGTGAACTCTTGTATTTGGTCTCTGGTCTCAGTGGGACAGGATGGCAGGAGATTCCTTCATGACAACAGGTTTTCTGGTATTCAAATTTTCAAAAATTTTCTAACAATTTAGAAGCTTGGTGAAGTCTATTATTAAGTGGAGATAAAACCTCCTTCAACTATATGAGGAGCAATTTGGTTTTGTTGTCTTTCAAATGAATCTATATTATTCTTAAAAAAAAAAACATATCAGAGATTTTCATTGCTTTTATTGATCCACTATCTCAACCTACAAGAATGTATTTGGGTTTTGTTTCTACAATTGTCTGTGTGGAGTTTTTGTTTGTTTGTTTTGGATTTTCTTTTGGTTGGTTGGTTTTACAGTTAAAGAATTTACTTGATTTTTCAGATTTAAAGTTGTGACTCATATCCCAAGTGTTTTGCAATAGAAAACTTTGCCCAGGTTACCTCCCGAGTATGGTATATTTCCATAAGACCTAAATAGAATTCATCCTTAGAAGTTTTTTTCATTACTATGGTTCCTGTAAAATAGGACTGTGATATGATAGGACAGATCTAGGGACTTGGTACTATGAATGCATGCAAGCATGCCTAGATCTAGGTAGATATACATTAGAGATGTTTTCACAAATTGTGTTGTCTTTTTTCAGCATAGATCAGGTTCATGCTTTTAGAGTAAAAACAAATGTAAAACTTCATTGGCACAAAATATTTGGAAGCATAGGATATTTAAGAAAACCCAACCTGGATGAATGGGGATTTTGCCATTTCAGAATAAAAACTTCATAGAACTTTTCGTCCTTGTTTGGATTTTATATTTTGAGGCCATTATATAGTAATATGATACCAATCATGACATAAATAACACAATTACTTGATTTCTGTCCCTGTCAATGACTAGGAAATATTGTGCAACTTTCTCTGTGATGAATTAATTTTCGGCATTTTTAAAACAGAACTATTTCTATGTCTAGATGATACCCAGACCAGAAGTACTAATTCCAGTAGAGAGCAGTGCAGACAGCTCTCCAAAGAAACAAACGCAACCCCAAGCAAATTAGTAAGATCAGAAGGAATGGCTCTGATAGTGTGTTGCTTAGAAATGAGAATATTCATTATTTGAATGAATATGAATAGATGAACATTGGGAAAAATCAACTCTGGGGTGCAGAACTGTATCAGTTATGTGTTGAAAGTGGGCAGGAAAGAATCCATTTTCAGTAAGAAATCAGTAGGGCCTATCACCTTTTAAAATTAATTTCTTTTTCCCTCGAAGTTCTTTATAATGTCTACAAACTCTAAATACTCAAAAGCCTATGAAGTTTTCCTGTTTGTTTATTTGGCACAAATGTGGTAGTTTCTGCTTTGTGCAAGCCTTTATGCCATTATTTCAGTAATTTTTCAGTTTTTATCAGCATCTTCCACTATCCTAAAACAAGATCTTTGCATTTGAATGTTACCGACCCTTTAGGAAATATTTTATAGAGGAAGCTGGTACTTTTCAGTTACTCTGCTGAAGAAGGAAGCCTTTCCTACAAGGACTATTTTCTGCATTAAATCAAATTAAATTCTTAAACAGATCTACACATGTTGCACAATGTCTATGCAATAATTATTAGTATTTGAGAAAGATTCTTGATAACATAAATAATATTCTGAGTCAAAAAATCTTACACTTTCAAATAGTTTTTGCAATATATATTTCCCTGTATCTATGTGAAAACACAGTAGAAGTAAAAATCTTCATTCTCATGGACATATAACATACCTCTTATGTTTGAAAAAACCCTAACTTTATCTCAGTTACCTCCATATGTATCTCAACGTCTTTCCTCTTTACTTCTGTCAGTTCACCTTCCTGCTCCCAGTTTCAGGTGTAGTTTCTCTGGGCAGGTTTTTGTCTGCAGCAAGCAATCTCAATCTCTTAGAAAAACACCAAGAGTCACTCCTGTTCTTGGTTGAGCTTTCAATGAGGACGGTGTGTGCACTGCAATCTGACATAGGGTGTATGGATACTTAGTACACACAGAGAATTAGATTACTACAATTGGAATATGTACAAACTATCTTTTAAACAGTTTGTAACTCAGTTAAAAAAATCAGATTGATTTTTCAGAGGAACAACAAGCTGGACTGTTTATTAGCTGCTCTAAGGCAAGAAGTCACAACTCTGCTTTTAAATGGTTAAATAGTGAAACATTGAAAGTATACTTTTTCAAAATGTCAGGTTTGAGATTTAACATTACTTAAATGTAAATTCCACAGCCCAATTTTGTTAATAGCCATTTTTTCCTCATGTTTTCCTCAAAAATAATGGCTTGAGGCAGACATCCACTATAGAGGACATCAGCTTAAATTTGGTGCCAGATGGTTCTGGGAAAGTTTTTATATAAGTAACTGAAAATTGGAGGGAAAAGATTGTCTCTTTCCAGGGGGCAGGATGACCAACCTGTTTCTGAAAAAGAAGTGACTTAACATAACATAATACAAGGACTGCTTGATACCTAATTGCATCATTAGCATTTTGAATTTTACTTAACCAAATTACATACATATTTCACTGAAAATGCTCTTTAACATAAATAGATGATTACACTGTGGTAAGAGACCAAGAAATAAATAATTTCGGAGTATGATTTTTCATCTTTAATCCATAAAAATCCCCTATTATTAATAAAAGTCTTAATTGAACTGGTATACAAAGGAGAGTATAAACTGTTCTGTATCTAGTAGAACCATAATTACTCCACTAGGCAATATGGGAGTTAACTGTTTGTTGTTCTCATTAACAGTTGCAGAAGGAAATGGCCCTTCACTAATTGGCAAATATTGGCTTAACAAAACAAGGTTAATCTGGGACACTAAACAGCACACATTAGGTAAGCAGTGAAATTAAGAGAAAATATATATACGATGACAGTATAGGGGTTACTCACTGGAAATCACAAGTCAAAACTAAAAGTGATGGAAAGGGATGTACCTAAGTTTCCTTGGGTTCACCCCTGTTTCTGGTGACTTTTGATCATTTGCAGAGAGAATGAGAAAAATTTAAAATACTGCCCGTATTGGCGTAATGAATGGGATTTCCCATTTAGTCATGTGTAAGGATAGGTTTGTTTTTTATATCCTAAACGTAAGGAACTGAAAGGAGAGATAGAAAAATTGTAGGTTTCACTTAGTATCCCCAAATTTCTTTCTAAAATAGAATGTAAAATAAAGTTTAATTAGTGAATTTGTCTCAGACATGTTAAATGGAATTGTTGCATTGTACATTGTCCATTAAATACAGGAAAAGATTAGGTTATGAAAAATGGTGGCACAGTACAGTTAACAGCCTTGACATTACCCAAAACAATGTCTCATATTCTCTACCTTTACTTTAAAGGTTTGTTTTCTGCTGTACAAATAGTAGAGTATTAACTGCTAGAAACAGGTCATCCAGGAGACTGCAAAACCTTCTGAGATTGTTATGCATTAAAATAAAGACATTAAAGTTACAACTGGTTTATGGTGTATTCTGGTATAAATGGGGAATCAGATCACACAGAATAATAAAAAAAATCCTGAGTTGCCTCTCAAGAAAGGATGTATAGTATGTTGTGTAAGACTACGAAACATGCACTGGTATGATGCAAGACGAAGTACAAAGAACAGCATAACACAATGCAAAAGAAACACTTTGTTTCTGTTATTTTCTTAGATGGATTTTGGTGAAGATAGCAAACAAGTAGACTGCATGGTTATCACCCCTCATATTACAAATCATCCCATGGACCTAGATTTAATGGCCAGGAGACTTCACAGCATGGTCATTCTGTCAGTCAAACACAAGCCCTACTGACACTGCAGGGGAGATGAAACCCTTAGATATGTGAGTGTAAATGTTCATGTTTATTCCAGCTGGCTGCAAATGGTAGAAGGCAAAAATTGCCTCTGTAATATGCTTGGGGCATTGCATGATATGCTTGCTGAGAGGAAACAGGCAGAGAATATTTCACCTCAGTTTTCTCTGAGGAATTGTAAATTATCCTCATGAGATACTCAGTAACACACACAAGATCAGTTGTTTATCAGCCTGTTTCAGATGGGATAGTGTAATGGATTCTACAGAAATTTTCACTGCTTGTAATTTAAAATACGGGTCCAAGAGCAACAGCATATGAGATTCACTGTAAAGAAGAAAGGAGTTTTACCAGCCAGCAGAGGAGGAAGAAGTAGAACCTCTCCCCTTTAAGATACAAGGTACAGCTAGATGAAAGCATTATATTTCTACCACCAATCTGGCAGGAACTGTTGAAATAGGAAGTAAAGAAGACTGGGATAGTTAGGAGTGGGATCCTTCCTCTGGCTATGTCTGTACAGAAGCTGAGAAGGCTTCAGAGTCTTTCATGACTTCAGCTTTCTCATTTGAGATTGACTGGAAATTTCTCCCCCAGTCCTTCTCAGTCTTGTGCAGCAAGAATAAAAATGAAGTCTGATGATTTGCTGTCTCACATGCATTAAATTTTCCTTTTACCACATGCTTATAATCACTGGCTTTTTATGACTGAGAAGAGACTGCCCCTTGGCATCAAACTGATTTCTGTCTTTTCGGCCCACAGGTAAGAGAGATTTGATAAGTAGGAAGTTTCAGGCAGGTAGGCATTCCTGAAAGGGGTTTCAGCCTTCTTAATGGTGGCTGGAAGTGATTTTAGGCAGCAGGTGACAACAGAGGTGAGAGTATACTGAGCTCCTACAAGCCATGTGAAAGGTATTGATTTTCAACCTCATCAGTGCCTCATACTATGGGAGAAAAGTGGAGTACAAACAACCATCTGGCACCAAATTAAAAGATAGTTGTGCTGCTAGAACACTCCTGGAATAATCAAATGAAATTATGTTCTTCCAAAGTCTAGTTCAATGCACTACCGTAGTCTCAGACAAGTCAGCAAATATGTAGATTAATTCAGCCTCACTTCTTGCCTCTTTTTTTTTTCTTGCTTACTTTGAGACAGATTATATTTATTGCATAGGCCAACACTACACCGAACTACAGCAGGTTCATTCCTTAAATGTCATTTGATTTTATGAGCTCTTATTTAACAAAAGAAGATGCAGAGTAAGTGAGTCATAGGTATTTACGTGTAAACCAAATTTTGTTGAAAATTACAGAGGGAAAACAGGATAGATAATATCTTTCAAAGTACTGGGCTGAGATAAAGGGAAAGAATAATAAAGGAGGCTGCTGATCAGCTGCTGATCAGCTGTTGCCCCAGATTTAGGGAAAGAAAAAGAACAGGTGATGTTAGCAGCACACACAACACCATGTACACTTTATAAGAGTAGCAGCATGAAAGGCTATGAGCTTATGCAGGAAAACTGAAGAAATTCCAAAGGTATGTACTGGCATGCATGGGAAAGGACAGTTACTTTGCAAAGATGTATTCTGAACACTTCCTTTATTTGTTGCTCTATCCAGCATATAGTTGGGTAGTTATGTGTTGAACTGTTTTTTTGTTGTTCATGAATCCACTATATAAATTGTAAACCAAAAATGTAATAGTTTATTTTGTGCAACAGTCAGAAATATGGCACTTGTGTGGAGAACTGTTCTACTCATGCCATAAGATTTGAATGGTGTTATTAAAAAAGGACATTTATCTGAGTCTCTGAGTTCCTTTATGTGAGAAAGCCTTATCTTCCAGTCCATTTGTAACATTAGACAGAAAATCACTTTTCTTCTGAGACGACTATTTATCCATGACAAATTTCTGCTACAGCTGAAATCATGCCAAAGCACATGCTGCCTGCTGGGCAAAATTCTTATTACTATCTTGGAGAAGCACTGTCTTCCAGAACAGTTCTGCATTTCAGGCCTTGTTTAATGTCACGGGTGCTCTAATACAGATCTACTTTCGGTGAAAGGGCTGCCTTAAGAACAATATTTATATTGTTACGAAGATTTAATTCTGAGCATTTTCAGGAAAAGCTCTATTGTTTTTTACTTAATTTTAGGAATGACTTCAGGGAAGACAGAAATCCCTTCACAACAAACATTAATTATCATTACAGATTATTAATTAATGCTGATAAAGACAGTTATATATAAAGATTTTTTAAAGCTAGTAGAACCCAATAAACCAAATGTCAGTGTTGAGAAGTTTTTACAAAATAAAACTGGACTGTAAAAAGAAGTACTGTATTGTATAAAACAAAAAACCGCTATGTACTGAATCAAACTAGAATGTGTCTTTAACATGAACAGTTCATTAAGCCTGAAGCAAACAGACATTTTTCACTAATACAGAAAGGAACTCCCAAAGATTTCTCCTACTCCTTAGATTAAGCTACCTTTTTCCTTCGTTGAGCAGTGGGGTTTGGTGCACCTGCGCTAAGCAAGGACACCAGCATCTACATCACAATAGATGACTTGTCAGGTCTAGTGCTCACCGTATGGTGTCAGCACTCAGTAATGACAGGTCAGGCTTCTGCCTTCCGTGAGTGGTGGCACAGGCAACATGGATCTTTCCAAGTTTGCTTAGTACCTGCTTTGCTGCTGTTCTGGGCTGTTTGCCCAGAAGTCTTCCCAAGAAAGACTAAACTCTGACAGCAAGAGGGATCATCATCCATCTGCGTCTCTGTGGAGACAGCAGCAGACTCAACTGCAAAACTGTGCTCAGTGTTATCCTCTGCAGTGCTTTAAAGAACACCTGTAAACCTGACAAAATTGCCATGTCCCTGAAGTACAGTGGGAGCATCTGTTGAACTCGGGTGGCTGACCATGCTAACCAGTGATGCATACAAGTAGCAAGAAAGTAAAGAGCAAGAAAGACAGAGGCTTGGTAATTCATTTTATCATAGTAAAATTGTAATTTTTGTGCCAATATTGATAAACTGTTGTTGTGCTTAATAAATCTCAGCCACAAAATGTATACTGGTTTGTTTAATTAGTTTTTTTAAGAAAAAGGAGATGACCGGCTTTGGATCTAGCCAGCAAATTATATCATGGCTGGGGTAATTAAGTTTCCTGAGCTCTCACCAGTATTTCTGTTTTATGTTTTCTCCCCTAGCCACTTGTTAGCTGAAAATAAAGGGAAAATTTTAACACAGAAGGCTTAGGCAGAACTAGCATGTAGAGCTAATTCTTGGGTCGTATGGTTTTCTTTACTGTTCTGTTTAGAATATACATAACGGAATGGTGGTTTCACTTAATTTTGCTGAAAGGAGAGTGAAGAAGAAAACTGTCATGTCTGAAAAAGAGCAGTAAAAAGATCTGAATCTTCTAATTTGAATCTGCTGCTACCTGTGTGCTGGGAAAAAAAATTAAATAAATAGATGTTTAATTTAGATTTTTCCAAAGAATATACTTAAAACTGCAGAATTATTTCCATTAAGATTACATTTTGAATACAGATAACAGCTAGTGCAACATAATTTTGCATTTGTTATATAGAGTATAAAGTACCAAAAGAAATGGCTGAATTAACACTGGAAGAACGGAATTTATATCAAACGTATCATTGTTCTCTGGTCCCCATAAGTAATTAAACCTGGAAAATAGGATTGCAAATAAGCCTTTTGATATGACATCAGCAAATCTACTGTAACCAAAGGATGACAGGCCGAACCATGTCTTTCACTAATCTGATTGAGAATGTGTTTTACAGCCACAATTGTACAGTGAAACTTGCTTTTAAATAAATTATAACTTTTATGCAGTGGAATAGACTTTTTTTTTTCCTGAAAGACATATATTATTTTACAGATGTCAGTCAATGATGGCTTAACAACGGTTCATAAAGAGCTTTTACATGAACAGGTAACTTGCATATTATGCAAAAAGGAACAAGCCAAAACTTGTAAGGTAATATAAGAAATTACGCGAAGTATTTCTCCTCTGTTTCTTTTTAAAGATCTTTTAGTTACTATCACATTTTAGATTTGGAAGCATTGCATTTCTTCTAATCAGCAAGGACTAAAGTAAGAAGAAATTCTCTAATGTTTTGAGTTGAGCCTTACACAGTTTATAGGTAGTGCCTTTATATGCTGCTCTTCCTTTTTTGGGATACAATGCAGCTTATCCAAATAACAAAGAATGTTACAATCCAGCTGTGTTTCTCTTGTACACTCAGGAAGTTTCTGCCCTGTACCTGCTGATGAGGACTGAAAGATGTCCATACTACTGCAAAATGTTTTCTCTTTTGGAGCGGTGGTAGTGATTCTGCACATTTATATTTAATACTTTATGTGATCTTGGAATGAGATACTGCCATATTGCACACCACCCATGGGGAAGAGTCAAAGTTATGGTTTCAATCCTAAATCTTGCATTCTGTGGCTAGTGAGCAATTAACTTGAAACGTTACTTGCATTTTAGTGGTTTTGGACTGATTTTGTTACTATTAAAGAAAACAGCAAACTTGACCTTGTTTCAGAAGTTGAAACCATGGTTGCAATATATATAATTGTATTTCATATAATGAATAAAGATTTTATGCTTTTCTAGACTGTTCAAAGATCAAGTTTTGTGGGTTTTTTTAATCTTTCCTCTGTTTATGTTTAGCATGCTATACCATTTAATGAGGAAGCAGAGATTTAGCAATGTTAGTAATGGACAAATTAAATGTCAATTAGCAGTGACATTATAGTAACACACTTTTAATCCACAACAGAATTTGGTTCAGCATACTGATCTATGCTCACTTCTTTCTTATTTGTGATGTTAATATTTATCTTCAAATTCAATAGTAAATAGGGTAAACTTTTAGATAAATATTTCTATAATTTATGGAAAGATCTAGGCTCTATAAAATACTTTCCTTGAAAATGTCAGATTTTAAAAGCAAGGGGTCAACAGTTTTGGGGTTTTTTTTATTTCCACAAATGCTATGGAATGCCTTGGAAATAAAACTACCAGAGTTTTCCAATAACCCCCTGAAGTACATACAAAAAAAGATCATTTGTGTCTAACCTATTTGGTGTCTATTTCTAGATTTAAATCTCTCTTTAAACTTCCAATTTACCAGTATTTCCTTTAAGGCAAAGCATTAACATTAATATCAACATCTGACTTACAGAAACAGAAAATTCAGTGCTTTATTGTAACAAATCAATTTAAAAAAAAAAATAGAAAAATATAACATAGTATTTGGAGATTATTAACCCTAAATTTATTACTGTTTTAAACAGAAAAACTAGATCTCCAAACACTAGACTCCAAAAGCTAGACCTCCAAATAATAATTATGTATTTAAGAAAATTCAAAACTGTTTGCTGATCTTTATTAATTGAATTGAAAACTGATGATTCTAATACTTGTGGGTTTTTTCCTGACTTGCTTTAAGTCTAAATTCCCTCCTGAAGCTTGGAAGACACCAGGTTCATTAATTTTTCTCTTTAACTATGTGTCATGAATGCAACAAAGAAAAAATATAATTAGTCTAGCTTAACTATCTAGATATATTTTATGGAAAGCATAATGCTCACATTCCTGCACGTAAACATTTGGATAAATAATTGACTAAATTAATATCCAACAAACTTGTGTCTCTGTCAGAAAAGAAAGTGGAAATGTGGCAAATAGGAGAGACTGTATTTTCTATAAATTGTTCAGGAAGGGAAATAGCACTTACCGATGTCATATAACACATATGATTGAATGGATAATTCCATGTTAAAGTGCCTTAGAATACACTTCAAAAATACCTTACCTTACCTTATTGATAACTCTTCAGGTCTCATATTCGAAACTGACCGATCTGCCATGAGCGTACTGTTTCTTTTCCGTTATTTATACTTTGAAATAAGCATTTTTAGAAGGAAAGAAAAAGTAAGCAAAGCTCACTCTCCTAGGCAAACTGCTGGGTTTCCTTATAAACACAGTTTTTGTAACTGGAGATTTGACACAAACTTGCATATTTTTTGGGGAAGGTACCAGGGAAATATACTGAAACAACTAAGAGAATAAATTAAAACAGAGCTAATGTATTAGGAAAAAACAATTCTTTCAACCTTTATGATGACTTTAGATATACAAGAAGTCATGATTACACAATACTTCTCTGTTAACAATATGGACTAAGGTTTGTGTTTGTAGTTTGAAGTCTGTAAAGATGCCACTGAATTAGACAGACAAAATGTTAAGTACCAAACCCCCTTATTAAACACTTAAGTAATTTAATAAAAGAAACTAATAAAGCAATCCTAAAAGTGTATATAGATTTAATTCTAGGAGACATCTATTGGAACTTAAATGACTTGGAATAACAGCAATATTTAATGCACCTGATGGATGCCTACATTTAATTTTCATTTAAAAAGCCACTGCACTGGGAGCTGACAAATGCAGTGAAGTATTGATGTCTTATCAAGAGAGATGTTTCTCACAGTATTTTCTATCTGGGACTTGGATCTAGAAATATGTCCCCAGAAATAGGTTTTTTTTCTCGTTAGCTTGGTCAAATTTTCATTTGTTTGGTATTTTGCTTAAAATATATCTATGTTCGGTTTGGTAAATATGTTTTTTTTTCATGCAAAGATATTACAAAACTCAGTGTCTCTTGTTCTGGTATACCCAGGCAAACAACAGCAGCTTGAGTGACTTAAAATGCAGATGTTTACCACAGCAAAATATCAGTCTGAGAAACAAACACACCCTATTTACATTAGGACATGGTGTGTCATGTTCATTTAATTTATGATCATTCTTAATTATTTGAGATGCTGTTGTTAGTTTATTACAGTGTGTTATGAATGACAAGAAAGTAATTAATATTAATATTGTATTTAACACATGCTACAACTTTGGCAAATATCTTTAAACCTGGTAGCTAAAAAATCCTTTCTATTTTGATAACCATACTCAAAAGATTGATCAAGATATGTATGTGGTGTGAATTAGGGACCACCTGCAGTGGAAGTTAATTGTGGCTGGTTTGATGAATGTATCATGATCTGATCTCCATTTTAAGTAAACCCAGTAATATGATAATTTATTACAGCTCCATATTTCTAAGTAGTGAAAAGGAATGAATTATGCTTCTCAATTTAAAGATAATTAGCATTCATAAAGAATTTGGAGGAACTGGTATGGTTAGAAATTACATATAGGTATAACTGAAATGATCTAAGAGCTGAGTTTGTCACTATATAATTGATATATATCTTTGTGACAAGCCTTTCATTAAGCAAATGAAAAAATTCCCTTTTTTATTTGAGGAATAGTTTAAATGAATATTGCATCATAACTTTCAACTTTTATGTTATGTCAGTAAATTATATAATTTGTGATGAGTACTTCTATTCACAGTGTTAAAAAAATGTGTTCATTGATCTGCATTCTACTCTTACTGTTGACGATCACAGCTACAGGTTATACAGTGAGCACAGTGCAGAGAAAGGCCCTCAGAGAACAATGTAAGACTTGTTAGGATAAAGATAGCTAGAGTTATTTTTATAATAGAAAACAAGTGAAGGAAAAGCATACAACAAAAAGTGTTAATTCACTTCATTCAAGAGGTATTTAACTCAAGTTGTGTGTTCTTTCAACACCTATGTCCATATTTAGTAAGCAGTCATATAATGAATCCAACCACATTGCTGGCAGAGAAGATAGAAGATGGTTTTTAGGTTATGAAAATTAAAGTCAAGTTCTTCAACAATATGAGTGGCTGGTACATATTTTAAGGGGTTGTTAGGAGGTGTTTTGCTTTAAACAAAGTGAAAAAGGGAAAAAGGGCTTAATACAAATCAGCCCTTCTTTCATCTGTTATGAATTGTTATACAGAGACAAATGACAATTTTTTCTTTCCCTGAGAGTATTTGTCTTCACAAGGAACCTGAACTGTAACTCTTTAATATCTAAAATGTCTCCTTTATATTTTTCTCAGCCAAACACAATACTATTTATTTAGTATTTTGAATTATATCTTATTATTTTCAGAAAAAACACTGTGTTTCCTTCTGAATTTTATCAAATTTTTTCAAAAGTTGTCCTTTCAAAGGTTCAAAAAGGTGACCTCCTCTCCTTTAATAACTGTATACTTTCGTACCTGCAAAAAATACTCAATATAACTAAGATGTTCTGTTCAATTCCCTGGGTACATTATTCTGCTCCCGCTTTGGGATAGTATAAATATAACATGTAATGAACTAACTGGAGGTACTGTATTAATTGAAAACAATCCTGTATAAAATATGTGCATTTTCTGTTTGCAGTCAAAAAAGGGGAATGATATTTCCTATGACTGTATTGAATTTCTTCAAAGGGTAATGCTTGCGTTTAAACCTTACCACAAAACCATAGAATCCACACCTTCTTAGTTACATATAAAACCACTTCAGATATAACAAGTCCTGACTGAATATGTACTTAGCTTTAAAAACAAAAACCTTTAAGACTGTAATTCTTATTAGATATTTTTATTTTCTTTGGAGACCAAAGTTTTCTTTTGTTCTTGTAATAGGATCATATTTAAATGGATCTTTTGTCTTTTAGGAAAAGACCACAAACCTTCCAATTTACAGTGATATGTTCCAGAAATCATTGGGTTTCTTATTATTATAGTATTCCCTTTAAATACTTACACATTGTTTCTTATGAGGAAAAGAACATTCAATTTTTAAGCTTTATTTTATTCTCATTTGATGAAAATTGTTTTCTGTTATAAATAAAGGCCTATTTAAATGAGTTTTATGTCTCTTACAAGCCTGACTGATCAGTCAATGAAGTTAAGACTCATCCTGCTCTGTTATTCCTTCTGGTTGTTCTTCTGCTGTCTCAGTTCATCAACCTAGTTCACAAAGCAGCTGCATAAATTCATGTAGAGATGCTGTGATAGAAGCTAAAGACCCACAGAAGGTACAGAAGGATCTGCCTTAGACAATGTTGAGGTTTATCTTCTAGTATATAAGCTCTGACTGGGAATCACAACTCAGACCAATCAAAAAATAAGGCTGATGAACTCCTGTCTTTCTTGCGCTGATGCTGGGATGATGTGCCAAAATTAAGAACTATTTCAGGGAGCTGATCTGACTGAAAATCCTCCCTACTAAAAGCTTGCTACACAAGCATGCAGGTGAGAGAGCAGGCAACATCCTGCTAAATAGCACGACTTTATAAAATCCCATAAACTGTAAAAAGACAAACCTGAAAAACACTAGTTTGCTTCAAAGAATGGATGGCATAGAATTTTAGTAAGTTGCCACACATATTTTGTACTTGGGCATGAATATGGCAAGGAAAACTGTGCCTCCCTATATCAGCATCAGAACTTTCAATGACTTCACTTCAAATTATTTATTCTTCTACCAATGTGTCTAACCAGAGAGCTTAAAATGGCACACATGAAGAACTTAAAACTTGTTTCTATGGTCAGCAGTATGATAAAAAATACTGCACCTTAATCATATGAAAAAAATCTGGTTCATGTGAATTTCACAGAAGCACTTTAAAACTGACTCCTTTTCTGGGAAAACCCCCTGAAATTTTCTTCATACTTCGTCATAGGAAGTTAAAATGTGCTGAGAATTGTGTTAACCTTATAAACTTCTAGTGTCAAGAGTTTTCCAAGAGTGATATGATGTTATGATTGTTATTGCTACATGTAAAAGGCAAGAGCATCTTACTGATATTTTGTAATAATGCAGTATCATGGAATGCAGCCTTGCTATTTTTATACACATATACAGATATATACTCATAATTTTATAACATATTTTTATATAATACTAAATTTAAAGGAGATTGAAATAAAATAGTGGTCTAATACTCATCAGCATGCCTGTCAGTAGGAAGGGTGCTTAATTTTTGTTACTTATGAATGGGATTTCAAACAAAGGAGAAGCCGGTTTTCCTTTAATCATGTTGTTCTTGCAGCCCACAGAAGCAGCTTTCCTCAGGCACACAGGTGGGCACAGGAGATTTTGACTGAAGAAGTTTCAGCATTAAGGGCTGAGTGCAGCTTTGAAATTCAGAAAGATATGAGTTATACATGCAGTAAATGTGTTTGTGTAATTTCCTCTTTAACAGGAAAAAATCATGGGCAACAGAGAACTAAATATAATGATATTGCTAAAAAACATTACCTGTCTTGCCTTGTATCTTCCTGCTATTTTCCCCTTCCAAAATATCACAATCCTGTTTCTTCAGACAATAATTTGCACCTACCTATATTCTTGTTCCCACTTTAAAATTTATTGCCATAAAAACATTTCTTGCTTAGTGGGTTACTTAAATATTCTCCATTGACTAATTGTCAATAGGGTGTAATAGAAACAAAACTCCTTCACGACTCTATTAACCTTTAATGAAGATGGTTTATTGATGGAGGATCTGATTACAAAAGGGAAAGCAGAACTCAATGCCTTGTTCATTAGAATTTCTCCACACTTTTGTCTGCAAAGTCAAGAAAAAAAGTCTAAAGTGAATCTATAGATAAATGTAATCAGTTGTTTGCAGGTGTCTTACAGGTTGACTTTTGAAAATACACTATTTGTTTTATTTATGTCCAAAACCCTGATGAATTTATCTCCAATCTGATGAACTGTCAGAGACTTGAAGATGAAGGAAACAAACTATATAATGCAAACTGTGCTGCAAAATCTCTTCTAGGACACAAAGAGGACAATACCCTTAAAAAAATCAATAGAAGAATTTATTTTAAACTTAAAATGCATCAGAATAAAATACAAACTACATAGTACAAAACTCTAAAATACATACACAAGGTGTATCTACATTAGTGATTTTCCTCACTTACCTATGCTTTGGTTCATGTCTTGGGACATTTGAAAAGTGTTCTTTTCTGATGAAACTAGACTGGGAGGTTTGCTTCAGGACTTCAGATGTTCTCTACCTGTGAGTGAATATTCAGTCCATGTAATCAGATTAATTCTACTCCAAAGTAAAACTTCCCCAAAATACATATATGGATGCTAGATCCCCAACACCAACCTTTTTTGATCTATAAGTGCACTCAGACTATGCTACTTGCAAAGGTAGAATACACCCTGTACAGTAACAATGTATTATAGAATACTGAGATATCACTTTGTTCACGGCCTAGATTTGGACCCACAAAAAATTGATTCATTGTCCAGCTAAGCTACCTCTGCTGCAATTGTAATTCTACTTGCATGTTCCTGTTTGGGTAAATTTGGTCTGAATTTATTCAAATGTGCAAAATGTGAATTTCCAATCCATGGAATTATTCAGTTCTAGAAAAAGTTTAGATGACATAACAGAATGAATTTTTTTGGGGGGGAAATTGTGCAGACTTTCACTGATTCTGTAAACTTGTCGGTCTGAGAAAAGTACTTTCTCACATTGGAAACAGAATCATATATAATGGAAGCCATATCATATGAATTCCTTCTTTGCTCATTGTAACTTTTATCTGGACTTATACATACCTTAGAGGTTGTCTCTACTTGCTTGGCAACTTTTTCACTTTAGTAGATGGACATGGAGGTACAATAATATTGACACATACAGTTATTCAGAAATATTTAAAGAGATACCAGAACTGCATCTTTGTTGGAGACTGTGCTTTCTTGTTCCCATAAACTGGATATATGCACTAAGAGATCTCCATGCATCCACAGAGGAAGAAAATACCTTGAAGGAAAGAAAAAAGATACACTGAAAATAGGCTTTGCCTCAGACAGATTTATTGGATGGTGTTACACTCACAACAAGCAGAACAAATAGGTTAATTTATTTTTATCCGTAAGTCAGCTAACTGCATGTGAAGTAGGTAATCTAAGTTGAAAGAGACAAAAAATAATGTTAATTAGATTTTTAAAGGCTATCTCACCCCAGCTGAACTTCTCAACAGTTTGTTAAACTTTTAATGAGCAATACATGTGCTTTGAGGTTTACAATTAGAATGATGGGTATACAACCAGTGAGATGAATTGTTCTATATTAATTATCATATCAATTGGTCATCATAATTATTTGCACTTCTACTTTTTATCCAATATTTGTACCTATAAAACTAATTCAGCTTTTAAGAGATTCAAATTACTGGGAGCTGACATGGGAAAGTTAGTCTAAGAAATGTGTTCAAACGTTTCTTAATAATTTTTTGTCGGAATTATTAACTATGAGATTTCAAAAGATACAGCATAAAAATTTTTATGAAAGGTAAATTGATTAGTGTATCTTCATATTTTGTCTGAAGTCCTTTTTACCTTCCATGTGACGCAAAAGGAAATTTAACACTTTTTGAATGACTAATTTTAAAATTAAGCAGTCAACTTCACCCTTAAATCCCTCCTAAAAAGGTGACGTTTTCTTCTAAGAATCATGGTCTTACCATGGCTCAGCATTGCAATTATTTGCTAGTCTCTAAGGATTTAAGTTGTGAAACATAAGCAGAAACATATCTTTATTATATGCTACATGTAGGGCTTTTAAATGTGATAAGAGGCACACACACAGAAAGAGTATCTGAGTGCAGTACAGAAACAGAACACATGTGAAAGTGTGTGCAAGAGAGCTTAATTTTCCTATATGAGTAAAGTGAGGAGAATTGTATCTGTCCTTTAGTTTTGTGGTAAAGAGACTCCAGGTCCCTGGTGTCAGGTTTAGACCTGCTTCTTTTCTTTCCTTTCTCTTCTTCTCTCTCTTTGTCTTTCTTGCTATATGTTGTACTCCCCATACATATACAAATCACTTAAATTTACTGCCATGGAGTCATTTTCGATTTAAATATGTGTTGCCAAAATAGGGTTTTAAATTAAAAGCTCTGTTTAGGACATCAGGGCAGAGAATGAAGGCTTGCTGTTAATCCTGGGCTGAGCAGAGGAAGAGTAGATGGCTTCTTCTGGCTGCGTAGGCAGAAGAAATAAATTCCTCACAGATTGGAACTAAAGAAATTGGAAATTATTTAAATAACATTAATTTCAATTGCACTATCCTGTTCTTCAAATAGAAGTTATGTATACATTCATAAGTCTGTCATTTTTTTATTGTTGTTAAATTGCTGCATGGCATTGGGATGAATTGTTTGGGGTTTTTTTCTGTACCTTGGCTATTTTTGTTTTCTGGGGAGCTGTTGTTCATTATCCTGTCTTTTACTGAAAACAAAAAACAAACCTCTGAATGTTGCTGTTTTCTGAGAGAAAAGCAATGTTTTCTGCATCCCAGTGCTGACCAAAGAATGAGTCTGAAGCATCTAGACTTTTCCTTGGACTTTAGAGCAGAGTGCTCTGCTAGGAAAGTATTGTAAGGTCATAAGGTCTCACTCTCTCATTGCATTATAAAGATGCTACCAACTCTGCTAAAACACCTTTGAAAACTGATGGACTGAGATTCTTGCAGGTTTGTATGCCATGCTTGGTCAGCATCAAAACTGCAAGAGAACTATTTCCCGTTACGTAGATGTTTGTGCCTTGGCAGTTTCTGGGACGTCTAAGTGTAAGCTGGTTGGTACTACCACTTTTCAGCCTTACTGGCACTAACAGGATGTCTCCTTCTTAGTGTTCATTTTTGTCACAGTCCTGATGTCTGCAGGCATCCATGTTGTCCAGTTTGGCTGCAGTTGGCCAGAAGTATTTAAATTGCAGGTGTACACACTCACACTTTGAAACATCATGGAAGCGCAAAGCTTATTTCGTCAGGCATGAGCTAAAGAGCAATGACTAGAGATGAAGTCAAAGCAACTTACAGTAAGAAGATGTACCTTTTTAACCAAATTTACTGGGATTTGGGAAAAGATGAACTAATGCTTCCATGACATTTCAGGACTGGGCTGTACAGGAGCAAGATCATAGTCCATACTCTCCTCACTTTAATTCTACCGATTTCATTATTTCTTATCATCAGAAGTGGTCCTAAGGGTAATGAATAGATTATTTAATTTTTATATTGACATTATCTTACAGAGGAAATGTAGAATTGATGCCCTTGTGCTGTAGCACAGATGTCCTTTGTTTTCAGTAAGCAGCAAACTAACTTTTAGTTTTCTAAAAGATTGAAATTTCTGTTCTGAACAAAAAAATAAAAAGCCAGTGCCTCTCAAAATTTCTAGGCTACCCTTAAGAACATCAAGGGTGTAAAATTTGTCTCAGTTTTGTACTGCTTGGTTGAAGAGTGCATTGAATAAAATTATTAGGGATGAAGGCAGTATTCTCTGGTTATGGAGCGTTCTGGGAAGATGCTGTGGTTGAGGATGATTGCATTAATGGATTTTTTTGTAATGCTGGAGTCTCTGTTCTTCTTTGTTGACTGTAGAGTAGTAAAACTGACCTTCGGTTGTTCAAGTAATAATTACTATTGCCACAGAGATGTAGAAACAATAACTGTTAGGCAATAATATTGTTGCAAAAAAACTACTCTAAAAACTGTGAAATTTAAGCTGTCAGGATGGAAATTTATTGACATACAGTACAGAAATAAAAGATCATCCTTATATTAAAAGTTATAAGGGCCAATAGTAAGTGCAAACTATATATATGTGACTGTTGTATTTTTTAAGGACTCCATTAACTATTTCCATGAAGATAGTTGAAATTGTTTTCTTCTAATGAAAAGGTGAAAAAATATTATTACATAAATGTTTAGAAAGAACTCAGTTTTCAGAAAGATGTGATTTTACAGTGACTGGATGTTTTTAGTTGAACATTTTAAATTTCTTAATAAAATACTTTCATTAACAATGTTAACATTTTCATTTCCATTCAGTTGCCACATTTGTCATCTTTTGGCTTTAGTAAGAGAGTAGATTGGATTTCTTTCAAATTTAGCTATCAAGAAATTTAATTGAGTAGTAGAAGCTTTGTACTCAAGTAATTCATAAACTAGATACTCCATTTAAAATGGGTGTGAAGAGCATAATTAGTTGTGCTGATAAGGGGTGTCAAGATTACCTAAAAAATGAAGTGAGAATATCATAGGAGCAAATAGAACATTTTACTCCCTCACTTGTTGGTTGAATACCTTCATGAATATTGACTAATTTCACCCCTGAAAAGGAGAAGGTAAAACAAACTATGATAAGATGAATTTAGTTGGTTATCCATTTGACAGCTGATGTGCTGAAAAAGTCATGCACTTTGTGTACCTGAAGTGCATTTTTCTATCTGTTGAATACTGTCATGTGATGCTTACTTATCTGTGAATAAAAAATTTGTTACAGCAAATGTATTTTAGAATAGAAATCTTTAAATTACAGCACACATTGCTCAAGATGTGTCAGAGCTGAAACCATTCCAGTCATAAAGCCCTATGGTACTTCTTATCTGTATTTGCTAAACATTTTTAAGCTGGCTGTTAAAAAATAGATTTAGGGTGATGGATTGTGTATGTTTTTCAAATCATAATAAATAAACAAAGGTACAGCATATGTAAATTACAAAGAAATCCATCCCCTTTTCCTGCCTTTTTTCATTACTGTTAGAACCTGAGACTTGATGCAAATAATTCCATTTTACAATTACTGACAATTTCTCAAACAGATCAACACTTGGAAGAATCTATTTTTTACCTCCTCCCTATTTATAATCATATTGAATTTTAAGAGCAATATAGAAGTTTTTGTGGGTTTTTTTGTTGTTGTTTTTGGGTTTTGTTTTTTTTTTTTGTTTGTTTGTTTGTTTTAAGAAAACAGTTTAAAATTGCTTTTGGTAAAATTATTTTTCTATCACAATGGAATGAATATTATATAAACGTTGCCTACAGGGAGGACCAGCAACAGAGAGTGTAAAAGACTCCTTTGAGATGTGCCATGATAGTATATGGAAATGCTTAAGAAATTTGAACTATGAATAATTTACTGAAAATCAGATGTGGCATACTGTATCTTAAAAATATATAAATAACAGCAACTTCCTTCAGCACACCTTCTTGTGAGTTGATATGTTTTTTTCATAAATAGATTTCTCTAGAGAAAATAGCTTTCAAATATGTAACAGGAGGCAATATAATCTACCTGGGCTCCTGTTAGACCCTTATCCTGAAATCATCTTTCTATTACAATGAGACAACTAAACTGGTGGTCTAAACCAAAAAGATTGTATTTGTCAGTAATTTAAAGTGACTATACAGACAACATTTAACTGTTTAGAGATAGATCACAGGGTTATTTTGGGAAAAGGGAGAAAAACTGACTTTCTTTGAAATATTCATCTACAAAGAAGAAGAAGAAAGCGAAAAGCCATAATGGAAAAAGTGGATGTTGCAATTAAGTTTGCTGAGGTGGAAATGGCATTTCCTGTGTTTCAAAGCCAGAGGTACTGACTCCTCTACTCAGATTACTAGGGACAAAATAAAAGGGTGGCTTTTTTTAGTTAGTCATCAGAGAAATGGAGAACTGTTATCCCACAGTGCAGATCTCACCCAAAGAGGGCTTAATGAAAAAAAAATTGTGCAAACTACTCTTCTTAAGAGCAGAGAAGCTACTTTGTCAATACTACTCTGAACCTTCTGTCAAATTGTCCCTCTATCATCTGATTCAGTCTGCTAATGCAAATAAGGGATGCTAGTGCCAAGTCTCTGGAATTCTGGGACCTTACCTTCCTACTGCAGCCAACTTATGGATGCTCCACGAGTAGCTCCATTGCCTGGATCTGCTGTGAATGCTGCGTGGGTGGTTGTTGGAGGACAGCTATCTGAAAAACAAATACCAGTCAGTAGAGGGACTCAGTTCTGCCCAGAAGTCAAATTTGAGAATGGGAGCTGAGTTACAAGGAAGCACAGCTGTCCCTGCAGCACCACAGGGCTGCAAAGAAGTCACAAATCCCACCTTTTCTGAATGCTCACAGCCTCACCCTGAGTGCCATATCCAAAATGCCTGTGACTGTGCTAGGGACAGCAGCCATTTCAGCTGCTGCCTTTCAGTATTCTCACCTTCTCCATGTGAAGAAAATGTTTTCCAGGATGGGTCCTGTACTCTTCTGACAAAGGACTAAAACTTTTAGTTAGAGTGCAGAGGGTAGGGTCTTGGCATATTTGCTGCCGTATTGTATTACACATTAGGACTCTAAATGGAATTTGTTGTGCATGCAACTTGCCTTCTTAGACATAATAATAACTTCTGAACATTACAGAAAAGACAAGAATGGAAAACCCCCTTTTTGTTTCGTTTTATTCTCCAGTTCCATATTTACACATGAAAAGCACACTGCTGATTTATCATCAAGTTGGAGATTCAAATTAACAAGACACTCACTGTTTCAGACTGAATGCTGTGTTGAAGCATAAATAAATGTTGTGTTATAGCCAATTTCAGGCACACCATGAAAGCACAGTGGGGTTGCTGCAGGGTGTTGGGATGAGACTTTTCCTTTTGAGTTTCCTGGCTGGTAAATGAGACTCAGTGTGGAATTGTCTTCATGTGATTGAGAGGTTGCGTAGGTGGGTAGTCCCTCAATGACTCTTCTGGGCATGGTTTTTTCAAAACTCTGGCAACATCCAAAATGTTCACTCAGGAATTCTGGTTTTTTGGTTTTTTTTTTTTTTTTTTTTGGTCAACTTTACTACTCTGTCACTCACAGATCTGTTGCCTTATTAAATTTAGCATACTTCCAGCTGCTAACCTGCAAACTTTCCATGTGTTATTTAAACTACAGACTAGATATTTCACGGTTTTTTTCAAATGTTTTAATATTGTTCTTTAATAATTTACCAAAGAAAACCCATATAATAAGAAACCATATGAGCAAGAACTGTAAGGGAAAAAAAAGGTAGAAAGGGTAATTCACACACTCAGAATTACTGCCATTCACAAGGTAAATATTGAACAAGTGAGTTTGTCAACCGCAGCATGCATTCAAAGACCTTCACTCTAGTGAAATATGCTCACTAAAAAAAAATCCTGTTTCAAATATATGTAGTCCAAAAATTCTAAAGTTCTCTAAAACTAAAGTCTCTCCCTTTCCTTCATGGCATATGTAGAAGCAAAGTCCTAGCAGTTCCTCAAACAAGATTCTCATGGTGAAACATACTCTATCAATGTGAGCTCAGGTTTTTGCTGTTTGCTGTTCCTTCTTGTACTGTTGAATACTGGCACCAGAAAACAACATATAAGCAAAAAAAGAAAGAAGATAGTATGATTGTGATTTTATAGATTCATCTATGTGAGATTCTTATTTGATATTGATTCCTATTTGATAAGGTATGGATATATCCTTCTGTTTGCCTTACATAAATGGGTGTTGAGTTCCCCACCAAGTCTACAGAGTTTGACTATCTGACTCCAATTTTAAGTGTAATATAAGCAAAAGACATTATTTTGATTACTGGTGATTCTATTGAACAGATTATCCTGTTTCACTCCTTCAGGGTGTGCATGCCTTCAGAGCCTTCTGTGATCCCAGGGAACTGCAGACCTGTTTTTCATCAGTTGCGAGAAGGCAGTTATGCAGATGATTAATGATTCTCTGCTGCAGGAGTACTGTTCACTAGTGGATGCACTCCACTAACTAACTTCAGATTTCTCCGGCAGCAAAATCTATAGCAAGTTAACGTTTGTATTCAGTATGCAACTCTCACTTTATATTCAGTCTAAAATTGAAAGGTGGCTTGGTCCTAGCCTTAGTGGAACTCTTTAGTTCTATTATACATTCAGAGAAATTAGAAGAATTTCCTTGCTCGGGGTAAAGCCAAGGTTCTCTGTTCTTCTCATAACTTAGCTATTATTCTGTACTATACCTTTTTATTTTTTACCACTTTGAATATAATTATTTCCTTTTCGTTCTCTAAATTCTTTGTTATTTCTACCTCCTCTCTTTTTCTATTTCCTATTTAAACTACCATAAATATATGCAGAATATTAAGACCCTAACTGTTTGTTAAGAGTTCTAGCTAGTTTTTGTACTACATCCACTGCATTTCTGTTGCCTTTTAATAGAGGAAGGTAATTTTTTATCTTCAGTCAGAAAACTGAAAACATAATAAAAATAATAAAGAAAAAAAAGTATTTTGTTGGAAAAACCCAACAATGTTAATTTTGAGTCTATCAGATTTAAAGTACTCAACTAGTAGTTCCTCACCAGCGTATTCCCTCTCTCTCTCCTTTTTCTCAGTTTAGGAAATTTTTGAGTAATTATTTTATTCCAAATTTAAAAAATAACTTTTCCTTTTAAAATACATTGAAATAAAAGTTGCACACTTTCTGCAAAGGAAATTTTATGGTTAAAACATTTCAGATAAGAAAGTTTCCTGCTGTAATGTAATTAAAACCTTGAATATGCCTACCTGTCTGTGTCCTTTGAAGTTTTATTATTCTTGTCCTAAAAGTGTAATAGTTTAATAGTCGAAATTGTTTAGAAACTTTTTAAGTAATTCTAACAATTGAAAAAAAATCACACTTTATATATTATTAAGGAACAGGTAAATTTCAGAAAAGTTGTTAATGCTTTTTCCTAGCTCCAGGGTGAAAAGGACAGTTCATATCATCACAGAAAAGAGAATGAGAGAATGAGAGCAGAGAACGAGAGAAGAATTAGTGGTCTTCATATTCACCAGTGCTGGCTTTGGCTGGGGTAGAGATAATTTTTTTACAGTAGCTAGTATGGGGATATGTTTTAGTTCTGTGCTGTAAACAGTGTAGATAACACAGAGATGTTTTCATTACTGCTGAGCACGGCTTACATAGTCAAGGCCTTTTCTGCTTCTTGTACCACGCTGCCAGCAAGGAGGCTGGGGGCCCACGAGAAACTGGGAGGGGTCACAGCAGGGATAGCTGATCCCAAGTGACCCAAGAGATATTCCATACTGCATGGCATCATGGTCAGCTTATAAAACTGGAGGAAAGAAAAGGAAGGGAGGGGATTCTCAGAGTTATGGTGTTTTTCTTCCCAAGTAACCATTACGTGTGATGGAGCCCTGTTGTCCTGGAGAAGGCTGGAACACCTGCCTCCTGATGGGAAGTGGCGAATGAATTTCTTGTTTTGCATTGCTTGTGTATGCAGCTTTTGCTTTATCTGTTAAACTTTGTCTTAACTCAAGAATTCCTCTCTTTTACTTTTCTGATTCTCTTCCCCAGCACCCCATGGGGGAAGGAGTAAGAGAATGCCTGGTGCTTAATTGCTTGCTGGGGTTAAACCACAATATCAACTAAATAGTGCAAGACACAAGTTTTAACCACACAGCAACAGTTTTAGGCAACACGACTTTATCACGGACTTTCTACACCCTCTAAGCTTAGACCGGTTCATGGTTCTTTACTGCATAAACCTTTCTTAGCATCTAAGAAGAGCTTGAGAAAATTTAGGAAAAAAGAATGATAGAAAGCATTGTGGATTGGGAAAACAATTTTCTATCAGATCTTATCTCAAACTTCTTTGCTTATACAAGATTTATCTTCGTAGTGTGTTTTTAAGGTGATTATCAACAGTGTCCAAAGAAGGGACTATATATTTAGGAACTATAAAATAGACAGTAGTGTATTGTGTATTTCCCTAGGGATGAATCAATCATGGCACTGGGAAAACACTTTCAGAAGAGAAATGGATGGACTTTATATTTTAGTCAGAGGTTGTATATAGTAAGTGTGATAAAAATCATGACATATGACAGAACATATAATCTTAATTTCATAAGTATGAAGGACACTGTTTTGAGGATGTAGCATAGTTTCAGTAGAGATTACAGGCTGAAAGTCACACTGATGAGTTTTGCGAGAAAAGATAGTTTTCAGAGGCAGAAACAAACATGCTTACTGACCCTTGGCATGCAAATTGTGGTTTGCTTTGTTTTTGTATCTCAAAAGAAACAAGGCTGTTTTTTACTAACTTGAATTCTGAATATTTTGTGATAGCAAGTTGTGCCTACTTGTTCAAGTTTGTTTCATGTCATACTTTTTTGCTTTTCTGAACCTTGAATACAATAGATAGTAACAACTGCAAATGTAAGGTTCTAAACAATAGAGATTTTAGTATTTAACTCACATTCTGATAGGTTTGAATTTTTCTGGCATGCTCAATATGTGTTGAATCTAGTGACAGAAAATTTACTCATAATTCCATTTTGTTTTATTGAGATCAAATAGTTAAATTTTTGTACTAAAGTGACAGTTGGAGTGAGATTAAAATGGCAGGAGAAATAACAAGACTTTGCACTGTGAATTAAGTTAAATGAATAAATGTGCAGCTGCACACCTATACACCACGACATAGAAATTTTGCAGAAATGTTTCCCTCATGGTATTTTCAGGATTTTCTCCCAAAAGAAACATCCACTGGACATGACATGGTGCTTTGCAAGTGGAGTTCAAATTCTTCTAACATTTATGTAGAATCCAAAAGCAACCAGGGGGCCTTGGGATTGCTTTATTTGAGATACCTTATTCATGAAAATTAAAAATGGCTGTTTGGCCTAGGGCTTTCAAAAGTTCTTTTAAAAAGGCATAAAAACTAAAGAGAAATTCCTTTCAAAGGAAGGCATTTGAGCTTAATGCTAAACAGATACTCAGCATACCAGTTTTAATGCAAACACTAGTAAGAATGCCAGAAATACAGGAACTGTATTGAATAAATGTCTCTGCATAAAATAAACAAATAAGATTATAAGAAGGTAAATATTTATTTTAGTCCTTGTGCTTTATGTAATAGGGAGAGAAGGAGGTGGAGCATCAGCACGATTGTTTTCACAGGTGTGCATCAGCACTGGACAAGGACTAAAATATTGAATAGTTACAGCAAAAATTACGCAGACTTCTGGGCTCATTTCTGGCTAACACAGGAGAGATGATGGTGATTGGCACACCTGGAGAGAGGTGATCTCAAGTATCATTCTGAACTGTCAGCAAGGACTAAACACTTCTTTCTCATCTTTAGCCTTAACATCTGTCACTAAATGGGGAACAAGCTGACATTTATGTAGCAGTGCTTTACCACTAATGCAGCTGCAAGCTTTGCTGTGCCCCCATTGCAGCTCATCCTTTTTTATCTTGTGCTTATACAAGCAACGCTCGGCACCTCTGATGTCTAGGATTAAACCCTTAAAGCTGGCAGATTATATTTGTAAAACATAACTTCTGCAAAGTGGGATATTTGGTCTGTGGCAAGCTTATCCCACCATCTTTAGTTAATTCACATAGGAACTTTCAGATTAATATGTCCATAGGGGTTATCTTCAGGTATATGAGTGGCTAACCCAACCTCACATCTTCCATATTTCACAACACAATTAGTTAGCTGTGAGTGACAGCTGGAGTGAGAATTAAAGTGTGCATGCTGTACATTTCATCCAAAGCATAAGATAGCAAAAAGCAGTAAGGGATGCAGGAGAAATTTTTGGCATGTTTGCTAAGCAAGAGTGTCAAAGGTGGAATATCACTTTTTACCTCTCTACATTAAAACAATGTGGCTTCCCACACACACAAATAGCAAAAGCAGTGCAGCTTTTCTGTTTGTAGTTGATAAAACTGACCAGACAGCAATTATTTTCCTAACTGCAACTCGTATTAAGCTCAAATATGAATTAGCACTAACAAGAAATTTAAATTTAGCATAATATATAATTATGTTTTTAGTAGGACAGGCATAATTATGTATTGTGTATGTATACATACATCATCATATGTTATAATATATTACACAAGTTGTAATATAATGTATGTTATATACCATGTCACTACATTAACCACACTTGCCTCACCACAGGCTCTACATGCAGGAAGAAAATGTTGTGTCCTGTTAGCCTCAAAAAATCATCTTTATGCAAAACCCTGCTGTTATTAACCTAATATCCTTGAATATCTGCTGGTGACTGATTTATTTATACAGTTCCAGGGTCAAGACTAGCATGTCTGAAAGTAACTTTGTTATCTCTTGCATTCGTCAGTTCGTACATTTCTAGCAATAGACTAAGCAAACTGGATGCTTAGAAAAGAGATTCAGAAAATTAGTTTCAGCTGCAAGTAAAGTTCCCTGGAAAAATCTACATCTCTGAATAGGATGTTAGACCCTACGAAATAGGATGTTAACCCTACAAAAATGTTAGGAGCTGGGAGTATATGCTGTTTGCTGATGGTTGTCTTGTGCTTTTCATAGAATTTCTAAGTGGATGGAGAATTCAGCCAGAAAATCATCTTGGACGATTTCAGTTTTACTGCTTAATTTCCACTCTGCTCACAAGACTGAGTAAAAGCAGAGTACACACTGGGGTCCAGACCTCATAAAAGCACCAAGAGTGTGTTTAATCTACTTTCAACACTTATACATTTACATTCCCATTTTTACCATATAAAAATTAATTTTACAGCAAATATTTCTTCTCTTTTCCTGAATAACTTGTTACTCCCATCTTCTTTATTCAAATCTGTCTATGTTTCAAATCTGTCTCTCTTTTCAAATACTAATGACTGTGTTTACTTTACTTTGAATAATTCCCTGAAAAGCTGCAGGTTTCAATTTGACAAGGAAGAATTTAAGGTTAGGCTATTAAAGATGTCTTAAGAGACTTTCCTGTAGCTTTTAAGGTAAGTTATCTTTTACAAGTCTTAGTTTTCTGGTTCACATTCATACAAAATTCACAAAATTATTAATTTATAAAAACATCTAATTTCTCTACTTAAAATATTGGCATTTGAATTAGAATCCCATGAACTATTCTGATTAGTTCATTTACACACATTAAAGGAGAGTTACAAGCACTTCTAAATAATTTGTATATCATATACAGTAGAAAAAAAAATCGTAAATACTTCAGCATGTCTACTTTATTTTGTATGGGCAACTGTTTCTTTTTAGACTGTTTCCCCTTGTGCCATTTCCTTTGTTAAATGGAGGTGCAGGAAGTGGCAGAGGGTTATTTCATAGATGATCCTTTGTTCTCATGGTGAATTTCAGAGAAGTTCCCAGCTCTCTTTTTTTATCATTACAGACAGTACTTTTGTCTGGTTGTCATGTGTGTGCAAAGAGGTTTCTCATAAGCAATTAAGTGTTGCTCCATGACTGCAGTGTGCATAAAAAAAACCCCAAAAACAAACAAACAAACAAAAAACCTGTATATACTTTGCTTTTCAAAATGTTCCAAATTTATTGATTCCTGTTTAGTGTTTTGCACCAGCGCTTATTCTCCCTGCTCTTTCACTGTCTGCTTGGCAGAGCTGAGCTCTCCTCTGTCTTTCCACCTCAGTTCCCTCTAGCTCAGAACTCTCGTGTCTGTATTTCTACTCTGTTAGACTGCTCTCTTTTCACCTCTCTGGTAGATGTTTCTGCTCTTGAAGTCTTTGCTTACCAGTTTGTCTTTACATTTAGTTTAAAACTCACAGTCTCTGCAAATTATTTGTTTCCCAGTATGTCATTTTATGAACAGAATATTCTGTTTTGCAAATGCTTGCGCTGTATCAGTCAACATGTTATCATGAGTATTGTTTAATGCAATCTCCTTTTATTTTTCATTATTTTTCTCAGTGCCTAGGTTTTCTATCAATTAATTTTGTTGCACTTTCACTTCTTTAATTACACTCACAAGAAAAAAATGCATATGAAAAAAAAATTGAAAATGTGAAGAGAAGAAAGTAAAGATAATACTTGGGGATTTTTTAAAAAATAATTTAAAATCTTTATGATACTTAAAAACATCACCAAGAGATTAATTTTGAAATAATAAACTTATTGCAATATTTTAGCTAGAGAGACTACCAAAGCTGTCTACAGAAGAAAATAAAGTCATTAAGAAAACTCACTGAATGTTATGTCATATTCATATCCCATGTTACTTAATTCTGGAGATAGAAGGACACAGATGTCTCAATCAGTGATGTTTGAATTTCCTCATAAAAAAAAATTAAACAACAGATGGGTGAGACCCACTCTTTTTAAAAATACAGTGAGAAAGAAGTGATGTGTTGAAATTGTTTTTGTCCTAGTCTGACAGCTGCATTGTGATTTGGAGTCTGATCCTGCATTCTGACCTCAAGCAAAACTCTGTGGATGCCAATGGGAGTCCTATTTCTTTAGGAACAAAAATAACTTATTCTTCACTGTATAGTAAAATTCTGTGGTATTCTAGATTTGTCAGTATCAATACTTAAGATTTGTACATTTCAGAGGAGCTCTGTGCCTATATTTCCTGAAAAAGACTTTTTGGAAAATTGGTCTTTTTTTCACTTGCACTCGTAAAAGAACAATAGATTTTATGGTCTTCAGCTAAACAAATCCTATAAGGGGAAATTAAAAAGCAGAATGAATGAATAAATAAAATAAACACTCCTCTTCATTGCACAGTACTGGAGGCCCTACTACCTTCATCTCTATGGTCTGAATCACGGCAATTTCAGAGGAAAATGGGAGAGGTCTGCACCAATATTCTTCATTTTTCTGCATTTGTTTTGCCTTCTCTTACTCATTTCAGCACTCGTGAACAAATTTTAGGATTCTTGCTTTCCATCCTAATCTCACCCATGACCTAGCTCTGAAATGTATACTAACATTGGTGATGGTTCAAATTTATTATGTGTGTGATAAAAATGTTGGGTTGTTTCCAAGCACAAGATTAGATTATAAGATATTCAGTTTAGGAAAACTCCTACTAAGGAAACAAAACAAAGAAACGAAAAAAAGGAAAGATTGACACCTATTTCTGGTTACCTCAATATATTAAATTTTGAGAATTTTCTTTATTTACTTTACAGTTTATAAAATAACTGTAATATAATCTCAGTCAATATAATGCAGTCAATATAATGCACATGCATTATACTGTTTGACAAAAAAGAATAGAATCATCCCCATAATCTATATTTGTCTTTGGGTACAGCTAGGTAAGTGATCAGAGAATGCCTGAGGTCTACAATGACAAAAAAAACAAACTTAGATTCCATTTAAAATAATTTTTTTAAAAATGAAGTCACTGAGATTCTATTCCTTGGATCAGGATTCCTTTTTTTCTTAAATTGCTTTATACAATATTTTAGCTCAGAATTTCTGGGCAAATCTATTGATTTTGGCTTGTTTGTTTCTACTCCTTACACACACAATTTCCTTATTTATGGCTGGGTTCTTGATATGACGTCAATTTTTTTTTTTTTACTAATTTAAAAAAACAAGAAAGTAAGTGGATGTTTAGATGTTTCAGTGAAAACTCTTTGTTTTGGCTCTTTTTTTGGCAAAATATTGCGATGTCCAGGCTGAATTGCTGGCTAAACTAATGAAGCTCAAGGAGGGAGTGATATTCATGTCATAGGACAGTTAGGGAGACAAGTGTCTTATGTAGATTTCATTACTATTATAGGACATTCCATCTTAAAGGAACAATAAAAAACATTACAGTGCAACAAAAGTAAAGGAAAAAAACATTGAGATTTGTTTCATTCATCAAACTAACATTTTTTTCTCAAGTTCTTTATATCTGTCACAAATAAGAAGGAAAGAAAATGAGAAGGTAGAAATAAATGGACTTTAAAAGAAGAAACAATTTTCAAATAAAACAAATTACATCAGGGATAGAAAACAGTCAGCAAATGGTGGATTAAATAGATATACTATAATTACAGAATTATTTGTTGATGACTATTAAAAAATAAAATACATATAAAGGTCTATGAAAGATATAAACTGAGGGATGGTCAAATGGCATATCTTCAGTTGTTTATACCTACTACCAACGTACTCAGGCACACATAGAGACACACACAGACCCACAGATGCACACAGACATCAACTTATGCTTTGTTCTTATATTGAGGACAAAAGGGATTAAAAAACCCTGACAGCTAAAGCGCTTATTCATCTGCTTTAAAACAGCCAGAGGCTCTGCTAACACATAGCTTTGACATGGATATTAATTCACCTTCCAGCCATTTTCCATAAAGAGATTTACTGTGGTTTGCAAATAACAATACTTCTGTCTTCAGAGTGTGGGGTCTGATATAGCACATGTATGTACTGATGATTAAAATGCTATTCTATTTTAGATCTTAGATTTTTCAATTACTTTTTCAAAGCCACAATTTACAAGTGTGTGATGGTGAACAAACATTTTGCAAAAGTAACAAACTTTTGCCTCTTTTTGCACTTGCCTGAGAATATTTCTTTACATTCACTGTTTTCTAATAGTAAGCTGTATGCATCCAGTGAAAGAGAAAAGCCTTTGGAAATAAAAGTATATGTTACACACAATGTATGTAAGGATGTTATAGAAGATCATTAGGTAAAGGCAATGCACTTTCTCCTGGATTCTAACTCACAAGCAAATTAATTAAAAAGGTCAGTTCTGGTGTTTAGACAGGTCTTGCACAGAAAAGAAATAATTTTTATCTTAACAGGTAGCCCATATTGAATTCTCTAAAGCCTTACTTTGTATAATACAGCAGTATATAACACAGGAGTGCTAAATTTGTCTATGTGGGTACTAGCAGAGCAGAGCTTTGGTTTCTATATACAACTACTTTCATTCTAATGACTAGATATTTATGACCACATGTGGCAGTGCATCCCTCCCGTCAAGTGCTGTTAAACCTTTAGGTCTAAACTGTTGGTCAAGTCCAGGGCTCCATTTATCAAGGGGGTCTACTCTGAGCCTTGTGACTCAATGTGAGGACCATTTTAAATTCTTTTTATCCTTACCTTCACATCCCCACTCTCCCTCCCCTCTCCCACAACTTCCACATGGGTTGACTTTTGTTTTAAATTGATAGATTTTAGAGTTTAGTTTGCTTTTTTTCTGTGTGCATTAACCAACTAGTAGAGAGAACCTTGCCAACAAACTTTGTTGGAATTTGTTTTTATATTAAACTGCTGATAGTTTTGCCAGTAACTCCTTAAGCAACCTTAAAGCACTCATGCGTGACAACACAGAGGGTGGAATATACAGCAATATACTTCAACTGTTATGGAACATGTAACTGAAGATTGTGACTTGTGTGCATATAAACAATATGTACAACACTCCTTTGGGAAAACGTAAGGAACAAATAGTATTATGTGACAAAAAAACCCCAATTGTATAGTTTAGCCAAAGACAAATGGGAAAAGTTGCATATTCTCTTTATGACCACCTTGAGGCTGATTATGCATTTTCCTGAAAAAATCTCTCATCAATATTTGATTCTAGGATGCTGATGCAAAATTTAACATGGAAATGGCTCTTTCTGTGTCTGCAGAATATTTATTACTGTAGTTCCTCTTCTTCTGTTTCTACTGTGAATCATATATATCTCTCATAAATAGTACATTTGTTGTATGTACTCTTGACTTTGGTCTGGGGTACTAGACATGGAATGGGTATAAAGTAGTAACTAATAGCAGCATACATCCTCTGATCTTGAATAAATGACATTTAGCTGGTTCTATTGTAGTTAAACCCATTCTCCAAAGCAAAGGAGGTTTTTGCTGAGTTTAATAATGAGCACCAACTGTTGCAACAGAATTGTTCAGACAGAGTTAACAGTAATAAAAAGTATTGTGACTCAAAAAATAAAAATTAGAATAAAGTCTTATCTTTCTTCGTACCTATTAGGTACAGCTACAGCTATAATAGCAATTGCAACAAAACCCTATGAATGGCCTGCTATTTATAGAACCTCAATATATTTCTGTTCTGAAAAGTAAAAAAAAAAACAAAACAAAAAACCACAAAACCCCCTGCAATAATGTTGACAGCAGCATACCTTTCTGCTATGCATAGTTATTTAAATTACTGAGTTCTGATGTGGACCATGGATTCCCTCCATCTTCCTATCCTAGTTTTTGATCCACATCTTTCTTCCATGAGCAATATAGCTGACACTGTTTTGATGGATTTAGATGGGTTTTACAGGGATTATCTTTACATTCCAGTGGCTTTCATAAACAGAAAGAAAAAGAAAGTGTTGAGTCAAGGGTTCGGAACTGAAAAATGTTTTTCTTAGGCAAAGAATAATCACTGTATATCTGTCTGTCTACCTAAGTATCTATCTATCTATATCTAAACCACCACCACCTACAGCTTTGTGTCTACGTATGTGTTTGCGTGCATATATAGAGATATATAAGCACCCCAGTCTCGGTTCATATATAAACTTTTATTCATAAATAAAAGTTTAAATACACCTGGAACCATGGTGATTTAAAAGAGGGACCAGTTCTGCACTAAAATAGAAATAGTTATTAACTTAATTGGTGAAAGATCATCTATCCAGAGGAGTTTTCCTATAGATTTTTGTAGAGAGAGAGAGACTAGCCATCTTCAGTCCCTTTGATTTTACCACTGGTCCCTAACTCATCATCTTTTCTTCTCACCTCTCTTTAGCTACTCTCTTCCTTCTTAAGGAAGTCACATTTGGAATAATTGAAATAGAATAGACACAGGATTCTGTAACGTTACAAATATTCTTTCTAAACTATTTTGCAATATTTTTATCCTGAAGGTGTGTGCTAAGGTGATCTTATGATTGCCTGACAGTTTCTGTGATCTTTCACATACATTTGTAGTTTAGTTTCACTGAACTTCATTGCCACTTATACCTCAGTGTGAATGACTAAATGAAGAACTGATTTACAAAGCCAAGTGCATTTTCAATCTTTGGGTGGCCTGACTTCATATCTTTCAGATGTGAAGCAGCATGTATTTACTTTCCTGCCATAGAGCATCATCATTCTCCCTATTCTCTTGCATGTGACAGATTCAACAGGGCTCAGCATTGAGATTCTGAACTTTGGAAATCTTTGGCAATGATTGCAATCTTAAGATGAAAAAGTATTTTTTTGTTAACCATGCAAACAGAATGCTTGATGAAAGTCACTTTGTGTGCTCTGTGTATGCGTGTGTGTGTCTGTGTTTGCAGATAAGGGAGAAGACACATGGAGGGAACGCAAACCCAACCACCCAGTGTTCAGTATGTCATAGTGATCCTAAGTGGATTCTGAAGAATGTAAGACTAAATAGAAGCCTGGTTAAACTTTCTCTTTGAGTCTGGAGTCTAGAGCTGTAGTTTGTATCATACATTTAATAGACCTTGAAAAACCTTTATTCTGTGAATATCTCTGAACATTTTCTGAATCTGCTTGTTTCAGGCCTCTGTAATTTCTCATGGAGATTTCTGTAATTTGAAATGTACCTCCCGTTTCTTTTAAAACTAATGCTTAATAATGTTTTGACTACACTTTACTTCCTCTGATATAAAAAATTTTAATAATTATTCCCTTTAAGCTATTCATATTCATAATTAAGTTGATTTCTGTCCATCAGCATAATTGAAGATAAAAAAGTACAGTAGATTTAACAGAGTAGCAGTGTTTTTCTTTGCTCACTTTTTCTTTTACTGGCATCCATTTCCTTGTCTTCACTGTTACATCATACTGGGCAGATATTTTCAATGGACCATCCAAAATATCTGTCTTAGATCTAATGTCATCCCTTTTTATCCTCAAAAACGACCTTTTTCAATGGGATTGGTTCTGTATCCTTAGCTTCTTCACCACTAATTCCACTTTGGGCTTGCTTCCTGGAGTACCTATAAATACTCTTACTGGCACTGAAAATCTGTTTCCTCAAAGCTCTCTATCCTCTTTTGCATTCTCATCCTTCTCAATCTGCTGCCCTTAGTTGATCATAGCCTCCTACTGGGAACCTATTTTCATGAATTAATGCTGTCCTACTTCTTCAGTTCATGCTTCTTTATCATCTTAGTCAGTTACTGTCTTAATATCATGTGAATTTCTGTCTCTGCATTCAAACTCATTCTAACCATATCGACGGGTACTGCTAAATCCCAAGTCTTTCCCTTACCTACCACGAGACCCTGGTATCCTTGCACAGAAGAGGCTCCTACATAAAGAATTTTATCTCCATGTATTCTATCCATAAAATTTCCCCTGAATTCATCTGCTTTGCTTGGTCTTGAGCATTTTTATTTCAAAACACTTCACAGGCCTGTGCTTGGCCTAAACCACCATCTATGTGTAAACTACTTACTGTACAACGTCTGCACATTTCTGTGAAACTGTGTAATAAAACCCAACACTATGCCACAGGCACAATACTATTAAAAATGTTTAATGCATCAGTTCCCCTGATAATCTAACTTAAGTACTTGTCCTTTATTTGCAAAAGTGCACATTTTTCATAGGCTAATATCTTCAATGTTATTGTTTCCCTCTAAATTGCTTTTGTGGTGAGTCTAACAGATACTTAAGGGCAGCTGTGTAGAACATGTGATAGTAAAGCAGCACCAAAATTCATATGTATCTCGTGAACTCACATTTGTCAGTGTGCTGATGGGTAAACCAACACTTTTTATAGAAGTGTAGATACACAGAAGAATGTGTGTGTGAGGTCTTTTAGTCATAAAAAAAATATCATCCTAGTGTACAGAATTAAGTATGTAGTTCATGAGTAAACACAAACTTATTTTCCTTTGAAAAATAAAACACCATTAAAAAGTTATATATCTTCCTTGGGTAACATGGAATTTAAATGGAAGTTTTATCAAAGTGTTGGCAGAATATATTTTAAAATAGCTTCTCAGAAACCTCAGGAAATTACTTTTTCTTATGCCTCTGATTAAATATTTCATGGCAGTATATGCTTATTTATTTGCACTTGCTGTGTCAAGATAAAAAAAAATCAATCAAACATGCTCGTCTTATTATAGCAAATACACTTATTTTGAATATGGTTCCTGTCAAAACCAGAAGACCTGACCTAGGCAGACTGCTGAGTCTGCAGGGTGAATGTTGTCTCATGCTGAAAATGAACATACAGGGGCATTCCTCGCTGACAGCTTTGGTAGCTGGTTTGTTAACTGAACACTTGAAGAAATACACTGAAGACTACAGGCAATTTTTTGTACTGAAAGTGAGGGGAAGCACATCTAACTTTAGGGCTTCACATTGGTAGAGATTCAATGGTAGATAACATAAGCTGTTATCTTTCCTATTTTTAAAATTAACCTCTTCCTTTTTCTGGAATTAATGTTGCAATATGTCTTCCATGTGTGTATTTTTGATTACTAGATTTCCTGTAATTAAACACTGATGAACAAAACTGGCCACAGGCATAGAGGTCCATTCTGTTAGTCAGTCTGTGACTATTATGGCCAACATCCCTTTTTTTCACATACTTTCTCCTCATGTTTTATTATTTAATTATTATTTATTGTAAATGTCTGCTTCTCAACACTCTTAAATCTGGATATATTTTTTTTCTACAATTTTGAGACATAATGTAATAAAAATATTTTCATCTAGAAGAAAACCAGAAATCAAAACTTTGTTTATCTTTTGGATAAAGGTTATGGTAGAAAGTGTGCAAATTGCATGACAAAATGAGCTCAAAGTGTTAAGATTTCTTCAGTTTTCTTGAATATATAAATCTTGTTGTGTTATTCCTGGTTGTTAGTAATTTATGTTAGGATTGTGCTCCTGACATATATTGGCCTCTTTGTTGTGCATTCATATGCTGAAAGACAAACCATCTGAAAGATCTTTGAATATATTATCTGCTGCTATTGACATGCAAATAATTTTATGCCTTCTTACAGCCCTACATGAAATCATTTCTTTTCATAACTGCTTTTATCAGGACCAGCTCTGGTTATATGTTATGGTAGGGGAGATTACCATCTACAGCATTGCTCTGTAAACTCCCCAAATCCCTAATAAAATACTAAGAGAAAACAATTGATCACCCTTGCTAATTTTATCACGAAAAAATTTTTATTGACAAATCATAAATGTTTCACATTAACAAATTTGCATATTTTGGCACGTTCTGCTTCCTAGAAGTTTAAAGGCAATCTCTGAGGTAGGGGTTTCATGTCTGAGATTTGGAAGAATGAAGCAGTTATGTCTGAATTCCAATCCTGTACTGCTCACTGTGGGCTTAAATAGAGCTCTGCATATTCACAAGATTGACTCTAGTTATGTGATGACTTATTCAGTCATGGCTTATAGAAATAGTATAGAAATTTGTGGAAGAAAGGGAAATTTTGCCTTCAAAATTTGTATAAATAGTATTTATTTTCGGCAGAATTCACTTGTATTTCTACAATATATCTACAATATCCAAAAATTATGATTTCTATTTTAACTTCAGTTTTTAGGGCCTTACTAAATATTAATAAAATGTTTCCTTTTTTTTTTTTCTGCAGATGAACAGTTAAGGTTTGCTAAACCTTTGCAGCTGGTGATTAAAGAGAACAAACACCATGAGATAAACTATTAAACCTCAAAATAACGATAAAAATAGAACTATGCACGGTTCTATTAAAAATACAAATTTTATTAAATTAATAATTTAATTACTACTTTCTTCCTGTGTTTCTCTATTCCTAAGTGCATAGAAGTAAAGTAATAGATTAGTAGACATAAAAGGGTGAACAAGCCATAAAAATCAAAGCTAGGCAGAAAAAATAGATAATTTAAAGTTGTTTTACTGAAGTTAATAAACCTCACATTCTGAGACAAATATCCTCAAGCCATTTGTTTAAACAAACATTAAGTTTAGCAGTACTACACCATAACATGATACTCCAAATTAAACTTTTGCATCTCAAGTGACCTTTATAGCAGTTTTATAGTTCATAAATTCTTTACAATAGTGCTCTGTGGAGTAGTTTTAATAAATCTTGATTGTGCTGTAAATGCTACAGCACATACTTAAAATGGCATTTCCAGTCCTAACAAACACAAGTGTGGAATGATTCCCCTATTCCATATGGAGAATTTTGGTTCAGTGTTCATGAAATACTGGAGAATATTCCAGTAAAGGGGGGGGGAAATATCAAAAGTAACCCAATCCTACTGGAGAAGAAAAACATGACTGATAAATTTATTTTTCAAAAAGCATTTTGATTACTCATATACCAACAGGAAAAACTTCTAAAGAGCTCCTAAAGTACTCTAGCCTAGCTGGATAGAGATAAAATTATGTTTCCATTTTCTCTTTCATTTTAAGACTTGATTTCCTGGCAAAGTATCAGATCTATAGAACCGTAAACTATGTGATCTTTTTCACTTTCTCCAACACGTGGTAGAAAAAACACCTGTTTCACAGAATATTCTGAGCTGGAAGAGACCCATAAGGATCATCAAGTCCAGCTCTTAAGGAAATGGCACATATTGGTATCAAACCCACAACCTTGGTGTTACTGGCATCATGCTCTGACCAGATGAGCTAATCTCAAGGTCAAACTAGATAAAGTATCTCTGCCTAATCTCATTTATCTGTTTAAATTTTTTTTTTCTTGGAAAAAGAAAATATAGTCAAAAAATATCGTCAAAGCACTCTGATATTGTGCTCAATGACCCATTTTGATATTCAATTTTTTTTCTGCTATATATCTTCCACCTTTTAGTCCAACTATTTATTTACTTATTTACTCCTTGTCACATATTATAGTTACATTTGATGGAAAAAATCATCAACTGTGAGCCATCATTTTTAAAGCAGCCCTGAAATCCATTATCTTAATAACTTCCCTCTCTTTAAGAGCTCATTTATTAATATGTTTTCTCATTCTTATACATAAAATTTGGTTTCTTGCTTACATCTCTGAGAGCATTTTCCAGTGTTCATAACTTTCACATTTTTCTTGATTTCAGCTCAGATTTTTATCCTAACTTTATTTTTATCTTTTCTCCCTTTTTCTCTGACAAAAGAACATAAAAAAACCTCTCTCCTTTCTCCCTAGTATAATCTGTTTAAGGTGTTTCTACTCATAAATTTAAACATGTGAAATAAAGATTTTTCAAACTTTATATTTTTTTAGATGTTGCTTTTGAAAACAAGCCAAGTTTGAAAAAAAAGTCACATTTCTATGAATGTTAAATTATGGATTTTGAAGTTAGAACTCTAAACCTTTAATTATTTTAAGGATCTTATTCACAAAAAATGCACAAGTTAATGATGAATTAGTTAAAACATAACTACTGCCATATATGTTCTGTTCCTTCCCTAAAATAAGCAAAACCTACAAGGTCTGCACACCTCTCTCTGTTGCTCGAGGGATGAATAGCATGACTTTGAAAAAGTGTCATTACTGATTTATTAATTTGCTCATAAACATTGAAAAATATATATGATGTTCAGCAATAAAATAAAGATGATATATTAAATAATAATATATTAATTAAATAATATATTTATTAATAATAATATATTAATTAAATAATAAATCAAACTTAAATCATAAATGTTAGGGTCTGATATAAATTATTAATACAGAAAATCTATAAGAGAAAAAATGTTATACGTGGTCCTGTAAGGAAATGTATAATGCAATATTAATGAATCTGGATTACAGACCCATTATTACTATTAAAGACATTTTTTTTAGCAGTGGTTAACTTGTTCCACAAAGACAGCTTAATAATGAATGGCAGATTCAAGAAGGGGTCTGTTCTTCCTGAGTATAGAAATATCTAGATCAAGGTATCAGCCTGAGCAATTTAAAGATGACCGAGGTTAATAGTCTCTATAATTGCCAGAATCTAAAAAGCAAACAGTCAAGTCTTGCAAAATATGATATCAATAAATTACCCCATGGTATTAGGAGTAGGAGTTCTAGTATATTGTTTGATGACTTAGCCTATAATTACAGAATGTTATTTTTTTTTTCCATATACTTTAACAATTTACATTTCCCTTGTAAGCAGCTGCACACATCTGAAAGGATTGTGGACACAGGCAGCAGAACACAAAGGTTAGTAAAGGTGAGACACTCAATCTATCCTTTTTTTGTTTTCTAGATGCATTTATAGTCTTTTTAAGTCTCTAAGGGGGAATTTTTGATATCTGAAAGTTTTTGGTGTCACATTTTTGACCTCAGGTTATGTTGAGTAGAATTTTTAAGTGTATCATCCTTACAGTGTACTATATTACACTCAATACTGCAATGAATGCTACTGCACTGTTCTCAAGCATTTGATTTATACTTTCTGAGGTAAAGATTGTCTTGGATTTGTAAGTTAAAGGAAACTTTAAAACACTTTTGACCTTTGTGTTTATGCTAGTTGTTCAGGGAAAGCTCAATGATATTGGCTTCTGAACATGCAAAGAAATATAGGAAAAGTTCTGGAAATCACATCTATACTTAAACAGGTGAGACAGAAGTGGGAATAGAGGCATGAAGAAACATTTTTGCATTGACAATAAGTATCACTCGAGCTTTCTGTTTAATCAAGGCAAAAAGTTACCAAGTAGAGATTAACTATTACACCATTACAATGATCAAGCTTGTTGGCCAAAACCACCCCAGAACCCAGATTCTGGGATGTATACATTGGTGGAAATTAGCAAATTACTTTTTTATTTCAGTTATTAAAATATTAACAAATGATGCAATCCTTTTCTTTCAACAAGGAGTAGTGCTAATTATAAATCAGAGAATCTCATCAGCATGTGGATGCTTGCTCTATTTACCTGCTTTTCCATTTCTCCCCTTCACATGCTCTTTCCCTTCTGTTCTTTCTTTTCCTGTTATCTTTTTGCACTCTTCCTCTGTAGACTCCATGTTGTGTAATTTCTCCAACCCTAAACTCTTTCAGTTAGTTTCTAGAACTGTAAGGATTGATATGTGAGAGTTGAAAGAAATTAAGTGTAGGAAACTCTGAATAAACTGTAGAGTACTTATAAGAACTGTCTCCTTTGCAGGAACTGAAGTGTTTACATATTGCTACTACTAAAAGTAGAAAATTCATGGTCTGAATTCACTTTAAGCTCTTCAAGTTTAAGATTGTTTAGATTTCCATAAAAGAAGTAAGACTGGACCACCCTTCTTGCTTAGGGAAAATAGCTTCTGTACATAAATCTGACAGACTTTGGAACAGAAATTACTGTTCAGAGAATATAAATTATAGACTCAATCAAAATCAGATTCCAAATTAGGAAGTGTGTCTGCCATCTTTCAATATATAGAATAATTTCCACGCATTCCAATAATGAAAAATTGGAAAAATTAATAAACAGAATTTCACATGTTTTAGTCTGTGCAATATCCTAGCTGATCACAAAAAATGTCATGTATGATAGCCAATCAGAAGCTTAGTAGCATTTTGAAAATGCTACATTCTATTATAAACTATTCACTGGAAAAAACACGGCTGAAAATGAGATATCTGGGACAAAACCACTGCAAAAATAACACTTTTATATGCAGAAAGAAGCCTTACTAGATTTCGTACTAAGAAAATGTCCAGATTTTATATTCCTTTTAAGCCATTCCAGCTTGCAATACAAACCTTAATACTCAGTGGAAATATCAAAAATCCAAATAATTTCAAGAGCCATCAGCAAGGGCAGGCGTCTGACATACATTTCCTGACAGAAAAAAGCAAAATGTTTATTTGTTTTGAAATATCTTTGTACTAAAAATGCACTGGGATTGTGTTGAAAAGTTTGTTTCCTGTCATTCCTGACTGTAAAACACGCTCAAATGAAAAGTTTGGTTTTTCTGAAAATCAAGTGCACTGATGGTTATGAACCAGTTCTAAAATAATCTTTGAATTTTGAATACCTATAAAAATATATATTTGGAGATGTTAATGTTGCAGCATTGTCCTCTGTGAATAGGTTTCACTCAGAAAAGCAAAACTCAAGTTGTACTGAGTGGGGTTTTCTATGAAAAATCTGGCTGACTGAATACCACCAAGAAATTGGATAACATTCAGTTAAGCAATCCTTTTCTCATTTATAACCATCATTTGTAGAACGTGCATTCCAAAACTCATGCAAAGATTTATAGCAAAACTAGATCACCTGGAATAATATGTATCAGGCTTAAATATAAGCTATTCTGAGTCTGAGTGACAGTCTATTTTTACTGCCTAATAATGTGGAACTTGAAATGTGCAGAGTGGCAGATTTTACCTGGCTAATAACAAATGATTGTTCTTCTTTGTATGGAAAAATGTTTTGGAACAGGTTGCTATGAGCTTACTTATCTTCTTGGTAACAGAAATTGGTTTAATGTCCCACCAGCAGTGAAACAGCTCAAAGAAGAGTCATCTGAGTGTTAAAATAGAATTGTGCTCAAACAATATGCACATAGCTTTCTGAAAAATAATGTCAATAAAAGAAGAAAGAAAAGTCCAGTTCTTGTCAAGTTTTCTATTTCTTGCTTCTATCTAATAAAAAGGATCCAGCATGATCACCTTTACCTTTAAGGCACTATCCATTGTTTGCTTTTAAAATTATTTTAGCATACATTTTAAAATGAAAAATGGTAAAAGAAACCAAGGAATTTTAAATAAATGTTAACCATCTTCTGCTTGTCAACAGAATATGGTTAGTAGAAGCTCCTCTCATGTGAAGAATATTGAACACTGGAAAACTAGACCCTACCTCCTACCTTCCTAAGTTAAACAAGGAGATGAACACCCATGAGCAGCAAAAGAGAAGTCAGTTACCTATGAGTAATTTCATTTGTGTATAGATGTTCCACTAGAGACTAAACTTACATAACTCTAGGAAATCTGTCCAGGTTTGACACACATTCCAAAATGCATGCTATATCCTTCACTTCATCATAAAATTTGCAAAAGTCCACCGGAGCTAAACATAAATATTGTATTGCTGTGTTTTAACAAGGTACTCCATATTCATTGTGACAAGGGGATAATGCAACTTTCTCTACATGAAAACTGCTCCTGACTACATTTCCAGTGCCCTTTTACTTCTACCTGAACAGACTTCCAAAGTTAAGTTCCTCCAAGCACGCTTTTCATTTAGAGCTCAGTTTCTGGGTGCTGAGGGTAGACTTTTGCTTACTTCTCTTGCAGTTTTTGAGCTCTGAAAAGCTAGCTGTACTGAAAAAGCTTGCATCGTGTTAAACATGATAATGGTCTTTGAATGTAGAAATGATTGCTTCAGAGAGGGAAGGGATAAACTCCTTTCCATATCTGAAATGTGTATGACAAAAAATAAATTAAAGCAAGGTAGATTAAGGCTGAAATACCTCAGAAGACTTTATATCTTTAAGGGTCATACTGCTTTGGGAAAGTGTGGAAGCACCATGACTGGATGTTAGACAGCATCTGTCAGGTATGAACGAGGTATACTTGATTTTGGCTTGAGGAAAGAAATGGAGTAGATAATTTCCTAATGTTCCTGCCAGCTGTGTTTTCTATTATTCTTGGTGACTAGACATTAGAAAGAAATCATGTGTGATTTATCTATGTGCCAATGGATACTCTACTCTCTTTCCATTTCAGTGATTAATTGTTCTAATGCAAGGTTCCCAAAACTTTATACTACAGTTGCTGAGACTTTTGCACAACCAAGAAGCTATTAAAATCTGACATCCACACCACTTTGAAACAGGTTTATAATAAAATTTTTTCAAGTATCTCACACAAAATAATTAAAAAATAACATTTGAATTTTTTTTCGTGGATAGGTGCAATAAATCCCTCATTAACATGGCAGATTCCAGTTTAGGTTTCCATTCATATTTGATAAAAAGAAAAAGTTAATTATTTATGAATGCTACTGTCACTGTAGACAATGGTGACTTAACAGACTGATGCCAACAAACATGTACAAGTATGGTAAAATGCTATAGCACATTTGTGACTGATTAGAAAATCCTTGTTGACTCAAGATAGGATGAGGATAATGTGCTATTTTTCTAAATAAGGTTGTATAACTTTTGCAATGTTTTAGCATTTTTAAAAGCCTTTGAGTTCTTTTTTTTTTCTGATACAAAATCCTCTTTTTTTAATTGACTAATTTGTAGAATTTTATAACATCATAGCTTCTATGAAAGTAACATACATTTAACTGGATCATTAATTTGCAAAAGGGAGGATCTGGTCCAACAAGCAAATTAAACAAAGAGGGAAACCCAAGTAATTCTAGAAAGAAGGGAAGGCGGGAAATAAATAATAATTCAAATTTTCAAGGTAAATGACAGTTTTAGGTTGCAGTAACCTTGGAGAATATTACACGTACAGACTTACATCATCAGGATATTTTTCTTGCAGTGTTCCCCTGTCCAACAGTGGGAATGTTCCACTTACTTTTATGAAAAACTCTTCAATTAACAATATAACGCAAATCTATACATAGGTTCTGTTAGATCCTCTCTGTAGTGTTGGAAAAGAACAAAAATTTGGCTTTTGCCCAAACTCTGAGCTTCAGTATTTTATCCTCTAGACTTTAGCATCCAAAACAAAATGAGTCTTTTATTACTGTCAATTTATTCTTAAATCATGGAATTAAACATTACGTTGATCTTAACTGTAATTGCAGCACTTCCTGGAAGAAAATGTACCTCTGAAGAAGCTCTCATTTTCCAGCAAGGGAAACTCCTGGAGGTTGCAGCTGACTAGAAAGATATGGAGATTATACCATTTCTGTTGCTCTTTTCGTATCAGGAATAATATATTAATGGCTGTGAGATGTTCCCACTGATACAGAGTCTTAGGCTGAAGGAATAGTGACTTAGATTTTACTTTGCAAACTGGATCTTTGTATTGCATTTGTGTGGCAAGCTTTAGGTGGGGGTGGAGCTACTGGAGTGGCTTCTGCAAGAAGCTGTCAGATGCTTCCCCTGCGTCTGACAGAGCCAATGCCAGCTGGTTCCAAGAAGGATCCACCACTGGCCTACTCCATCAGCCATAGCAGTAATGCATCCATGATAACATATTTAAGAAGGAAAAAAAGATATTGCACAGAAGTTATTGTGGCCAGAGGAGAGAGAAGTGCAAATATGTGAGAGCAACAGCTCTGTAGACACCAAAGCCAGTGCAGAAGGAGGGGGAGGAGGTGCTCCAGATGCAGAGATTTCCCTCTAGCCCGTGATGAAGACCATAGTGAGACACCTGTGCCCATGCAGCCCACAGAGGTCCATGGGGCAGACATCCATCCGCGGCCCATAGAGGGCCCTGTGCTGGAGCAGATGGATGCCTGAAAGAGGCCATGATCCCATGGGGAGCCCATGCTGGAGCTTCTGGTAGGACTTGTGGACCTGTGGAGAGAGGAGCCCATGCTGGAGCAGGTTTGCTGGCAGGAGTTGTGACCCTATGGGGAATCCACACTGGAGCAGTCTGTGCCTGAAGGACTGCAATCAGTGGAAAGGACCCACACTAGACAAGTTCATAGAAACTCCCTCCTGTGGGAGAGACTCCACACTGCAGCAGTGGAAGAGTGTGAGGAGTCCTTCCCTTGAGGAGGAAGGAGTGGTAGAGACAACATACGATGAGCTGAGTGCAGCCTCCATTTCCCATCCTGTGGCACCACTTGGGGGGAGGTAGAGAATTCTGGACTGATGCTTAGCCTGAGAAGAAGGACATGATGTTTGAAAGATGTTTTAAGATTTGAGTTTATTTCTTTATTCTCTGATTTGATTGGTAATAAATTTAATTAATTTCCCCAAGTTGAGTCTGTTTTGTTTGTGACAATGACAAGTGAGTGATCTCTCACTGCCCTTATCTCTCCTTTGTCCAGGTGAGGAGGGGAGTGATAGAGAGGCTTTGGTGGGCCCTGGCATCCAGCCAAGATGAACCCACCACTGTCCATCACTACTTAAAATCTAAAGATCCAGAGCATGCAACTCGGTCTGTGACAAAAGACTGCTATTCTGAAGATTTATCTGGATTTTATGAATTCAATCTTCTACCAAAAAGTACCTCTAAAAATCTTGTTACTGAAGTAATTATAAGTCTTGAAAACTGGCATATTTTATGTAATTTATTTTTTCCTCTATTTTCTATTGAACTTAAACAATGGGGAAGAAAAATCAATAACATGAAATAAAAGAATGTTAAAATATTCAGTTTATAGTATTATTTTTTTGTCACCAGAAAAATTAAAAATAAATGGTTAATTTAAGGTGTAGAATACATCAATTACTTTGTATCTACAAGACAACATAAAAGTGATGGCTTTCAAATCCAAGCCAGTAAAATTCTTCTGGTTAAAAGTAATAATAATTTAAAAACATTGCCAGTGTTTCCTATTCTTATTTGAGCTGGAAGAACAATATGTCTTCAAGAGAAGACCTTGTAGACATTTACCATAAGGTAAAATAGTTATGGATTTCTGATATTTAAAGAATATCAGAAAAATATTCTAGAAAAAAATAATTACTTGAGAAAGTTTGCTTTAGGATTTTTGAATTGACTTTTACCCTCCTTTGGGAAAAGGAACATGAACAAAATGTCCTTTAGGATGGTTGCACTGGGAAGACAATGCTCACATAAGAAGGTCTGAAACATGCAACACATAGACGCTGATTAGTTTTCAGTTAGAAGGTGACAGGTATCTTAATCCAGCTGTCAGTGTGTTAAACTCATGACTTCACCATCTCCTGCAGTACAGATTTATGGCTATATGACTGGTTCTAGGCGTATCAAACACAACTGTCCTTGGCTCTAAAAAGAGCACTGCTGTAGCACAAAGCTGGAGAAAATAAAGTTACTTACAAGAGAAACAGAAAGGGATAATTTTTTCTTGCTGTATATTTTGAAGAGCAGTACAATGTGAGACAAAAGATTAGTTTGGTGTTCAGCTTGTGTGAGATGTAGCCCAAGCTATTTAGATGTAGATTAAAATTTGTTGGGGAACAGGACTGTGTCCTCTGTATTTGAGCTTGTTTCATGTTGCTGGATTGAAAAAAAAAAAAGGTACTGAGCAATTATTAATTAGTTTGTAATCCTCATCCAGCAGAGACTGCCTTGTTGCTGTCTAACACACAGAAGTGTAAATATGGTGTTTTCCCAGGACTTCTTTGTTGTAAAGATGCATTTTTATAAATTGTCATGCAGTGAACAGAATTATTCTGCACTAATATGTTTTCCAGACTCAAAATTTTTCTTGAATAGACTATTGTCTGTTTTCCTTGCATAAACTTGCCCCAGTTTTTACACACTCTAAGTACATTATTTTTATAGGTAGTAAATTTTAATCCTATATAAAAATATAACCTTAAATTAATATTCTCATTTTTATCCAGTTGCAGAGAGAATGATGAGAAAAATAAATCAATGTCTGATAATACACCATAAATCTTAAGGGATTTCTGGCGGGTTTAAGAGTATCCTTGTAAAATAATGCTCTTATTGAACAGAGAAACGTCAGCCTGAGTAAATTATCTGAATAAAAGTAGATAATAGATGTTATGATAATTATTCTTGAGGTCACCTTGAAAGCTGTGCCAAGAACAGGCCACAGTCCCAGTCTTGCAAGAAAACCCAAGAAAACCCAGGAAAGTGGATATTAAAACATTCTTTCCTTTTGCTGCTTGTTCTCGGGTTTTTTTTAAGGGAAAGCTTTGATGGGTGGATTTTGACTTCAACATGTACTATAAGATATTGGTAAATTATACTTTCTGAGTGTAACCATAGGCCTGTCAGTCAGAGAGAAATGCTGCTTCTGGCAATACGGTAAAAACAGTTGGGTTCTGTAAAGGACTTGAAATGTGCAAATAAAAGGTATCAGAACAAAATACTAATAGCTGTGAAATGGGGTGGACAGTTGCAGAATATCTGTTGGTGTTAGGTCAATGCAGACAACTTATCGTGAAGGTCAACGTTGCAGCTTTCACTACTCAGCTGTGTGATGAGGAGGAATCAGGCCTCCTTTCTGTGCCTCTGCAGCACTTCTTCTGCTGTGGGTTTATTAAAAAATGATTCAGGTCAACCTCTCTTCCTAAACCACTAAGTATATAACTAATGGTGAAAAAACGAAAATCTTCGGTGTTTCTACTCAAGTATCATTATCAAATCAGAACCTCTTCCTTTAATCTTAAAAAAATCATGCCTACAGAGAGGAAATCTACCATTTTCCCTGGTAAATATGCTCTTTGAATAGCTTCACAGCAAATCTGAGTGCTCTCTTTGTGCATCAGATTCTTCAATCAGATAAGAAATTACAGAGCATTTTTAATAAATATTTTTACACTTTTCCATAATAAGATGTATAAATCACCCTTGTTATTTGTTCTGATCATGGATAGATATACCTTTTATATGATCACATAAATAAAATAGGAGTATGTTTTACAGGTAACCATTGTAGTGCTATACTATATATTTAAGAAGAGGGAGGTTTACATCATTCTTGCTCCCCAATTTTATTGTTTCCATTAAACATTGAAAAGTAAAGATAAAGCAGTGCGAAAAAAAGATGACTAATGCTACAAAAGAAAATGTGACATTTCCTCGCTGCATAAAGAATATTTATGGATTCAAAGTGACAGAAATAGAGTAGTAGATATGCCTAAAATAAGACCTGCCCCCCCTTTGTACACTGAGATAGGATCAAGCAGATGTAGACCATCATCCTCTGTTGTTAATCACACGTTTTACCAAAACTGAAAACCACAATAATAAAATGTGAAAACCTTTGGATACTGTCTACAGAAAGCGTTTTCTGTCCTGGAGAGGTTTTTTTCCCTAGAATCCAAATTAAAAATATTTTTATACATTAGGAAAATATATTTATCTTCTCTCTGGCTCTGTCTCAACTAAACAATCATCTCTAATATACCTCTCACCATTTTTATGCTACCTAAATTTTATTTTCATCTTTACTCATGAATCACATGTTCCAAATCACTTTCTAATTTTACCTGAGTTTGTTTACAGCTTCATGCCACAGTATTCTATCTGAGGAAGTTTTGGGCCATTTCTTTGTTCATAAGCCTCCAGTTAGCCCACAGGGGCCCCAGTCAACTTCACACATACCCCATTCACACAGTAAAACCAGGTTTCCTTACCAGTTCAACTCAGGTTTCCCTTAGCAGAGTCTTGGATGACTAGTTCTATAACGCAATTTATTCATGGCACAGTAATATATAAACAGCCTGACCTGGTACCTCTGCGGAGGGACCCCCTAACCAAGGTCCCCGTGGCTTTTATGCCCAGCCAGTCTACTCGAGCTCAAACTTCCCTCTTCCTCCTGAGTCCTCTGCTCCTGCTGTGTCTCCCAGTGTCCATCCACCTGGCTGGCACCATGCATCTTTGTGCCCTTTGTTAACCAAAGGGTTGGTAGTCCATGGCCACAATCTGCATCTCTAACTGCAGGTTGCAAACTGAGCTATTTGCGCCAAATGTATTCCTCAACATAGCTAACCTAAGAGAATGAAATTAATATGGTATGATCAGCTCTTAGGAAATCCAAAACCCTGCTATTACCTAAACTTCTAGACATTTTAGAATCAATTCAATTAAGAAAATGATCAATCATTTAATTGTGTATTGAAGTGAATACTTATGTGAATGGAAACTACTATATACTATAGTTTCCAGTGTCTTTTTTTTTCTTTTTTAAGCAAGGTTCGGTTTTATTTTGGACGTTACATGAAAGTTTTAGAGGATAGTTATGGTTAGACAGAGATCAGTTAGAATTGATCAAAGTTATATTTTTGTAAATTTATTTTCTTCAGTGAAAAATCAGTTATTTTTATATTTCGTACATATATTTCTCTTCTATACCATTATTTCATGGTTAAAATTGAATTTATTAAATATTTGTGAATTTATTAAATATTTGAATCCAGAGAGTTTTTATAGATGCATTTTTTTGTGTCTTTGTTTTCAGAAAGACTAGAGCACATATACTATTGAACACTTCAATCTTTTTTTTGAGTTTTTCTAATCTTCTTTATGTGTTTTGATTTTGTCTTTCTGCATTTAATGAACCTTATCTTTTTTCCTTTTATGTCCCCGTGCTTTTTTGATCTTATCCCTAAGGGTCTTGAGCTGTTCCTTTATATTCTCGTATAAACCTATAATCTCCTTTCCACTTTTTGTTTGATTCTTCTGAATTTTCAGGTCACTAGAGAAATTCTGATGCCTTTACAATAGTTTTTTACTATTCTGCCGTTCCTTGCTTCACTTACATGAATAACCTACCACTATGCATTAAATACCTACTCTTTCAATAAATTCCAGCAGCGTTTCACTCCCTTGCCCTTTAAAATTTTTTCTCTTCACGGTAGACTGTCTCTTATACTTCTAAAAGACATGGAGCTTGCCTTCCTCCTTAGCCATAACTTTCCTCCTCTTTTACTTTCATATTAATATTACTTCTCACAGTTTTTCTGTGATGGCTATGGATTTTTCTGATTTTTAGCTTTTTGTAGCTTTTAGAAGTAGATGTAGTTAGCTCACACTTTAGCATAGTAGCTTACACATATCCAAATGCCAAGGACTATATGTGTTGTGATGAAGGGGAAAACGAGGAAGAGGGGATCCCAGAGCCCCTGCCTCAGTTTCCCAAAGAGCCATGCCAAGGGGCAAAACTGGGAGAATCTGGGGGTGAATAGATCTGGAATTGGATGGAGAAATACCTTAAATTGTGGAACCCCTTGGAAACGTGGTTTGCGTCTCTGTACCCACATGGTGGTTGAAGACCCTCTATCAAAGCTACTCTCTACCTTATCTCTACTAATGATTGCATAGTGAGTCTATTTTTTGACTCTCCTAATCCTTTAAGATATCACTGTAATCTTTCACAATTTCAGTTTCTGAATGTGCCTTTTGTTTACATGTTCTACCACTTTAGTTAGTTTAAACAAGGTCTAAAAAATGAGCCTCTTTTACTCTCCAAAAAAAAACTACCCACAAAATATTTCATGCATTCACTGTGTCATCCTATTTTGCCTTTTATGTATCTCTGAACAATTACAATCCCTCTTTGCTACAGAGGCTTAAATTTTAAAATTATTTACTGATTCCTCAGGAAAAAAAAAGAAAAAAAAAAGAAAAAAGAACCATTTTGTTTTCTAGCTTATATGAAATATGTGAATTCACCTCTGCATTTATTTTCCCTTTCTAAGCAAAAAAAAAAATCAAACAAAGCTCTCTCCTTTCCATGAACTTGTGAAAAAGTTCACCTTTGATACATGGTACACCTTTCTCTCTTGTTTGCACACCTGTCATTCCTAAGGAGACTTCATGTTTAAATCTGTAATGAACCTCTGTGTTTTTGGTCAGCTACCTTCTAGGATGTAATTTTCATTATATTTTGGCTGTCTTTTAATGAAATAGTTCTCCCTATATACTCCCATATGTAGGAAGTGGAAATGAAAAAGAGTATGAAAGATGGAGATACCACGTGAAGATGGAAAGTCTGTAAGAAGAAGACATTCCTGAAACCCCTGTGTGAAGATTGTGGAAAAGATCAAAAGTTTATGAACTTATTAATAATAATATTAAATGTTTGTTGTATTTTTCCCTGTTTTATGTACCCTGACGGTTGTATGAAAAATCCTTTATTACTTATATTCCTATCTCATTTTCCCTATCACTTGGAATTTGCTGTAATACAGTGTTTTCCTTATAAGTCCCATACTCCTTTAAATGTAAATGTCCTTCCCATGTCTCTCCTTATATGGTTTTAATTTGCATCCTCCTCCCCCATTACACCCTGAATTCTAGAAAGTTCCAACTTACACTATAAAAGGCAGAAACTATTTTAATAAACAGCCTTTGCGCACCCACTCCCTGGAGAGGCAGTCCTTTTTTCCCTTTGGATTGTCACCCATATGGGGGCAGCTGTGTAATAACATCCAAAAGGCTGATCTCGTACTTGACCCTCTCATGACTGTGTTGCAGGTGATTCACCTCTGCATAAGTTTACATAAAAATTAGGCTTTTGTGATTGCGTTTTCCCCCCCTCTCTTCACTTCTGAGATTTTATCACGGATCTAGTCTATTTTAAAATCTCCCTTTAGTGTACAGAAAGATGTCCTTCCTCTTCTTTCCATGGCCCTTAAATCTTTTTTTGCTGCCTCCTTTGAGTAATGCCACGCCAGATTTCATGGCACTTATTTACTCTCATTAGTTGTCTGAAATGTTCATCTCAGAGTCATCTTTCTCTATCTACCTCTATGATCTTTATCACACTGTGTTCCGCCACTGTGCTTTCAGATGCTTGAAGTCTCTATTATACCGTATAGAATTCAATGTAACAGTATCAGGCTCATCTAAATACGTGGCATGGTGAAGTAAACCAGAGGGATAGAGACACTTTGCTTGTCTTTCTGATATAGCCTTTCTTATGGGTACAAACAACATTGTTCAGACAACACTTTGTAGGTTAGGTAGCCAAGGTCAGGACGTTGCAAAAGACCTCTAAGTAATGATTTTTCTTTGCAAATGATCTTAGGTACCAGTACAAGCAGGAAGTGATCTAGAGTTAGTGTTCTTATTTTAGATTGTTCCTCATGTGGGCACTTTTTCTTTCAAGAAGAGATAATAATAGAAAACTAAGAATAGAGTGAGTCAGAAGAGAATTAAAAAATAACCTTGACTTTCTTGCCTCTCAGTCTTTCAGGAAATCATATATAGATTGTACAGATTGCTTAGTATTTTGTACGCTCATTTATTTTGAGTCCTTTTTGGGAAGCAGAAGTCATTATTTCTTGACTGTTGCAGAGACAAGCAGCTGAGTCCCTACCCTGGAAACACTGGAATAAGCAGAACCTCAGGAGAGAAAATATCTCTGGGACAGGATAATTATAGGATTTGTAATATGCCTTCCTCTTCTTTCTATTTTCAATTTCTGCTTATTGCAGTACTTGGGCACTGGTGTTCTAGAGTGATATACTGGGTGCAACACAACAGACAGTTGTGGGCCAAGAAGATCATAATTTTAAAATGCATGATTATGTAGCTGTACAATTTCTCCAGTTTCTTGGTGTTTTTTGTGGTTTGTTTGTTTGTTTTGTTTTATTTTTTCACCGAGTATGTCATATCAATGTATTTTTAATTACAAAGAATGTGAACTTTTCTTGTTTCTAATCAAACAGTGCCATATTTGGTTTCTATTCAAACAGTGCCATAAAGTATTTTATTTGCAAATGTTTACATTACTGTGGTCATGTGCTATACAGACTGTTGTGTCAGCAAACTCAGTACTTTCAATCTCATTTTCATAAGCCCTTTTTTTTTTTTTCAGGTGTGTAACCCAAGAACAGCACTTTGCTCCAGGCTAAAAATTCTCTTACATTCTCACCAAAACCACTTTTATTTATTTTAATTAAAATAAAAAACCCTTTCAGCTTTTAAATGTTTTTATCTTAACCATACCAAAGTAAAGTATCCTTGCTTTTTTTGAAACTTTTGTAATTTTCCAAAGATAAATAAAAAAGGGAAAACAAGAAAAGTGTTCAAATGAGTAATTTAAACAGATTTGATATATACTTTAATATTTGACATTATTTCCTTTTTTATCATGCATTATCTCATGCCAATTTTACTATTTTACATAGAAACTCATATTTCTAATATATCATGGTACTGCTATTCATGCTAATCTTGATGGTATAATTTGACACATACAGAAACTGAACTTTCTAGGGCATTTTAGAAGTTGTCTGAAAGTGTTCTGTGCAGTTTAAGTATATTCAAGAATTAGACCATGGAAACATCCATTCAAGCTGAGGCCCCAAGCCTTAGTCACACCCCTGAGGCTCCTACAAGAGAGAGTCCTGACCATATAATTTATTTCTAACTATCTAGTGTCATGACAGAGGCAGAGCAATCACCCTGAGAAACATCTAGGGTACGGTTTGCCTCTGTTACTTGCCCTGAGTGTTACCTGCTTCCCTTAGAGTGGCAGTGTCTGATCCCTAATTGCTACTAATTCCTTAGCTACTTGTGCTTGTTTCAACCCAGATGCAGTCAACATTAACACCAGTGTTAGAAGTATTATAAAGTCTTTACTATAATTCCTCTTTAATTAGCATCCTGTTCTCTTAAATTGTTTTAACATTTTTTTTTCTCTAAATCTCCTCCATTCTTTCAGTAATACCTTTTTTTTTTTTTTTTTTTTTTTTTTTTTTTTTTTTTTTTTTTTTTTTTTTTTTTTTTTTTTTTTTTTTTTTTTTTTTTTTTTTTTTTTTTTTTTTTTTTTTTTTTTTTTTTTTTTTTTTTTTTTTTTTTTT
>NW_020955743.1:215436-217386 GCF_003031625.1 Empidonax traillii | reverse complement strand
TTTTTTTTTTTTTTTTTTTTTTTTTTTTTTTTTTTTTTTTTTTTTTTTTTTTTTTTTTTTTTTTTTTTTTTTTTTTTTTTTTTTTTTTTTTTTTTTTTTTTTTTTTTTTTTTTTTTTTTTTTTTTTTTTTTTGTAAAATTGCCTTAGTATTTCCCCACTGGTTGAATCTACTACGGTTTTTTACTTTGCCTTTTAACAGCTTGCTCAAAAGGAAATAAAAGCACAGTGGGCTCCTGGTGGAGTGCTGTAATATCAGTGTTTGTGTTCTCAGGGGTTTTCTTTCTCTGGAGCACAATGGTTGAACTAAGTCTTGTGGTGAAGAGCAAACCCACTGGGCTAATGGCAATAAACTTGCAAACAGTGAAAGACTTATTCACTCAGGCTCAAAGTGTGAATAGCTCTGCTCAGCTCTAATTAGTACCCAGGTTCTGAATGGGTAATTAAATATCAGTTTAGTTATCCCAGTGAAGAGATTAAGGTGAAAATGTACTATTCACATTTATAGGAAAATACAAAGTTCTGTATTTCCGTTTGCTGACTGGCATTTTAGTGAACTCTGTCAGGAACACCTTTAAATGTGCCTGTGTGAGGCAGAAGGAGACACAGGTGATATGTAGCTGACTGCCTGCAAGGAGTCTCTCATGGCAATGATGCAGCCACTGAATAAGCTAAAGCTGACATTTTGTCTTTAAGAAAGATATTCCTTAGCCTCTGGAAAAATGAACATTACCGTGTGTCAAAAAAATAAAATCAGTGCCAACATTTCAGCTGGTGGATTGTCTGCGTTGGTACCTCTCCCTCACTTCCCTGCCCTCAATTATTTCATGGGACTTAGATATTTGTACTTTAAGAACTGCTATTCAGATGCAAGGAATGTTTAATTTTAGTAATACAGTCACCTAAAGCGGGTACCTTGGACTCACAAGTTTTATGAGATTTTAAACCTGTGAAATACCTTTGGCTATACCCACCAATTTCTTTGAAGTTTCACTGCTTCCCAAGGCTAAACACCAGTTAATTTTTTTCTTCTTCACATAAATATTTCAGCATTTTAAAAATCTTTAAAGATCTTTTCAGGTATTTAATTTGTATTACCATTTTCTGACAATGCTCATATTGACCTAGAAATATAGTTCAGACAAATACCGTAGAATATAAGGCCAGAGAGGTTCAGAAATTAAAAAAAATTAAACTAGAGAATCATTTTGAAAATTTTAGAAATATGCAGTAGTGATTATTTCTTACTATTCTGCAAAACATTATATCATACTTTGTTTAGAGGACGCAAAGTTATCGGTGCTCTACTCCAGAATAAATGTTAATTGATTGTTCTGAGTTTGCTGAAAATTAGGAAGGAGAATGAAATTTCATAGATGCCAAGAAGTGATTGGTAAGTACAGAGGAAAACCTGAAATGGTTCAATGCCTCAGGCTGTGCATTCTCCCAGACAAGTTGATGTGCCCTCACTTCTACTCTGTCCACTTCTCTGTATGAAAAGCAAGCATTATGTTTCTACAGAACCCTCCCTCCATTTCTTTCTCCTCCCTTAAAAAAATTCGACTACAGTTAATCTCCCTTTCTTTTTCCTTCTACATCAGCACATAGGCTAGACAAGACAGTGCATAAGGATTTTTTTGCCTAAGTTTTCATAATCTAGACTTCATTAATTTCAGGAACAGAAAGGGTTATGATAACCTAACCCGACTTCTTTCATTATACCGGTATTTCTGTTTCCAATATCTTCCAAGAATTCATCATGAAGGGTGACTGACATTGCAAAAAGTCCCCTACTGAAATCAGAATTGCCTGCCTCCTAATCGTTTGCAACTTCTTTCTGCCACCAGTTTTGACAATTTATAAATGTTGTGATGACAATGGCAATACATACTACATACAAAACATTTATCATGCTCGTATGAACTATGACGTAGGAATCACCAATATTTTTCA
>NW_020955743.1:192059-215278 GCF_003031625.1 Empidonax traillii | reverse complement strand
CATTGCAAAAAGTCCCCTACTGAAATCAGAATTGCCTGCCTCCTAATCGTTTGCAACTTCTTTCTGCCACCAGTTTTGACAATTTATAAATGTTGTGATGACAATGGCAATACATACTACATACAAAACATTTATCATGCTCGTATGAACTATGACGTAGGAATCACCAATATTTTTCAAGTCCTGGACAGTTAAAACTTGAAATATCAACTTGAAAATTAGGAACTTGTTACTGAAATTTTTGGGAATATAACGTTAAACAACGACAAAATAAGATACTGCTTCTTGGGGAGGCATTCATAAGAAAAGTAAAAGCAGTTGGCAATACAGCATCCTGATGTAAATTATCTCCTTAATGTCTCAGTGGAACTACAAGTTCTTTGGGTTTCAGTGTGAATTATAGGAAAGTCCAAAATATCAGAAAAAAGAACATATTTCTCACCATTTTAATGAATAATAAAATAATTTAATTTTAGAAGCCACTTTAAAAAATATTAAATACATAGAAGATTTCTGTACTAAGAAAAGTGAAACAAAAATTAAAAGATTGTATGAATAGAATTTTTTATCTTGATGTTCACAAACACTAAAATTGTCATACTTGTTACTGTATTTCATCATTACTGAGAGATAATTTGGGGGACTTTACTGTGGAACCTGCTGTATGAGTTCCCTTTATGAGTTTAATACCAAATTAGTAGTGAAACTTTTATTTTCTGATTTAACTAAATGATTAAATATTCCTTGTAAAAACACTGAAAACAATAAATGGATATGGCCTTTAAAGATTCCTGTATATATTCTACTATGAGGTAAAATTAATTAACAAATATTTTCAATAATGTGTTCTCTCTATGAGCACAAGTCTGTGTAAGTACTAAGTATAGATTTTTTTGTGTATTACTAAAAAGTAATGAAGTATGGGATGTTATTTAAATTCCGTAGGAGAGAAATTGCACTATGTCTTTTCCTGTTTTGTGTGCTGATCATGTCAAACTTCAAGATCAAGTGTTTTGATCCCTACAACTAATTGTTTCTAATGAACCACAATTACTAATTATCTCATTATTTTTAAACATACATTTTGTTAAAATGTTTACTTCATCAATCACATGCCACATAACTAATCAAATGTAATGGACCGTTTAATTCCTTTAAAACAGAAGGTATTGCATGAAGAGTGATCTTTTATTGTAGGCTGGAATGGGATCTCCTGGCTCTTGACCATAATGTAGTACTGTTTATATCTTAATTCTTCATGAAGATCTGTGGAGCTTCACCTTACAGGTAAAAATCAACAGCTGTGATTAAGTGATCCTCAACATCCAATAGAAAAAAAAAAACCTATATTTTTATATGCACGACAATTTAAAATATGGATAATGTTTTCTAAATTTGACTAATTTGCATACATCTTTAGCACATTTAGTGTTTGTATCAAGACTATCTAATGTAAACATTAGGAAAAGTAACTAAAGGGTATCATTACGGTCTTAAGCAGTGCCAGGGGAGGTTTAGGTTGAATATTAGGAAGAAATTTTTTACAGAGAGAGTGATCAGGCATTGGAATGGGCTGCCCAGGGAGGTGGTGGATTCACCATCCCTGTAGGTTTTTAAGATGAGACTGGATGTGGCACTTAGTGCCACGGACTAGTAACCACAGTGGTGTTGGATCAAGCGTTGGACTTGATGATCTGGGTGTCTAAGACCAGGCACTGGAGAGACTCATAATATGTGTCTGTGTATATAGGCCTGAGTATCAGCATCCAGAGGGGGGCTGCATTCTCCAGGGCTCTCATGTCCAGGTGCCTACAACTGGAAAGAATGGGGTCCAGGGGCAGGGGTAGATTATGTTTCAAAGGTCAGCTACTGTAGGGATCCATACTCTGATGGCCTTTCATCCTAATTAGCCAGAGAAAGTGATAGGATGAAGTCATTAGTGCTGCTTGTACTTGTGCTAGTGATGAGTGTATCTGTCTGTAGTGGCCTGTGCTTGTGCATATTTTTCATAGTTGGACTCAATAAAGTTCCTTTCCAACCTAAATTTCTATGCTTCCATGTGCACACGTGCATATGATCATGTCTATTGGGAATACACATTCAGTCTTGCTACTTGCTAGACCTGTGGAGAAGGAGCTGTGGCAGCCTCACCTCCATTGGGCTACTGGATTTGGCAGTTCCTAACAAATGATACTCATATTTCAGGGAAAATAATCACAAGTTCTTTCCTCTTTTGCTTAATACCTTCTAAAATTTTGAGTTCTTAGTCGTCTGACTTTTGTAGCAGCTATCATCTTCTTCAGCTAAATAGTATCCCCTACAGTTCTTTGCAGAAATCCAGAGGGAAGAGCTTTATGCATGGGGCACTCAAACCAAGTGTTAGGTTAATCAGGGGTAAACGTTGTACTTGGTCTACTAAATAAGATTATGACCTTCATTTCACCTATTCCAAATTTAATTTAGAATGATGTTCTTCTTTGCAGTAGTTCTGTCCTGAGGTACAGTAAGTGAACTTCCACTGAGGCGTTTAAAAGAAAGGCTAAGTATAAAGTCTCAAAGAGCAATGTAGACAGTTTTTGTTTGTTGTCTATTTTTAATATGCAAGAGTTACACCAGAACCACTGAGCTTCATTTCTGGAGCTAACCAGATCACTTAAATAAGGATTATATAACTCCTGTATTCTTACTTGAAAGGCAAATCTGAATGAAATATAGATTTCTTAAAATAGAAAAAGCATGATGGGGAGGGAGGAGGAGAGAAGGTGAGGCAGGTCTAGTTTAGTTGTTTCCTATTAAGCACTGAAGACAAAGACCAGCAAACATCACTGTACTGTTTCTTCTGTTCCTGTTTAAGACTAATCACACAGAGGACATGTTCCCCTCCTCCTCACGTTACTTGAAATAAGTGACATTAAATCAGACAAATGAGGGCTCTGTGGTTCAGTAGGCGATAATTGAACCCTTACAGATTAGAAGTGCTCTTGTGTCCATTTGCTCTAGGCACAACTCTGCTTCAGAATTCATTTTTTTTCCCAATTTAAAAGAACCCAACTTGCATTACAAGCTAGCCATGTAATTTGAAATTACATGTGATGGATGTTAAATGGAATCTGATTAAATATGAAGAACATGAGTTCAGCTGAGGAGTAGTAATAGTGAAGAGACTAAAGCTGAAGTGGAGACCTGGGAGATATAAACTAAAAACCATGGTGTGTACCTGCAATCTGACCACCACAATGAGGTGAAAATTGATCAAGAAATATTTTTGAACATGTGAGACAATCCTTTGAATATATCTGACTAAAATAATAACAATCCTTGCCCATACCTAGAACTTCTCTCTTTTTTTTCTCTACCCACTTCAGCATAGCTTAAATTTTATCTACTTGCTCTTTCTGACAATCTTTATCTGCCTCTCTTCCTTCACTACAATACTTTCATATTTTATTCTTTTCACTTTTCAAGTGTAAATGTGAACTATTATTTCTAATACTGTCTCTTTAATTCCACTGAAGAAAAGGAAAATTAATATCTAAGAGCAGTTGCATTCTTATATACAGATATTGCTGATTCATGAAAAGGGTAAACAAATACAACTCTATTATTGCTTTACACAGAGTTTTCAGTCAAGTGTTGTTATTACATTCAGAACATTTTACACATAAACAGTTGGGTTTAATCTTTTTTTATATTAGAGGTCAACTGGGAAAACAATCTATGTCAAAATAGTGCTGCCTGAAAATCGGGAGCAAAAAAACTCTCCAGGCAAATTTAGTATAGGTAAGATTGAGAGCAGATCTTTAATGAAGGCCCCCTGGTGCAAGGAGTACAACAGCTGTGTGCCCATATTCAGGGGTTCCACAGTTTATGGTCTGAACCAAGAACTACCTGCCCCCAGATCTACCTCCCTGGCATGCCTCCCTGGAAACTGAGTCAGAGGTCCCAACATCCTTTTCTTCCTCACCTTCCTCTTCTTCACTGACGTACTATCTTTGGAGCTTCTCCAAGGTTCCGGGCTTGAACATTGCTTTGACTATGATAGTATTTTGTTGTTCAGGCCTTGGTGCACATGTTCTTAAACAGCATGTGTTTACTATACTCCTGCCTTGAAAGGAGCCTAAACGAGCCTAAAGAATTTAGAAAATTCAATATAAAATGGAGGAATGGGGTTTGGTAAATGTTAACTACTATTCTAAAGTGTGAGAGACTATACAATTATACTAAAACCCTATATTTATTACAAAGCTACTTTAAAATCTACAAAAAGTTAAAATTCCTAAAAATTCTGAGGCTGATGAAGAACAGAGAAAACCATTACTAGATTACAGAGTAAGTCACTTGCAGAGCTCTTTTGTCGTCCTTATGGGCTGGATTTTTTCTACTTCATCTCTCAGAGAGGCAAAGAATGTAATGCAAACTCCTATTTTATATGGCCTGCTGAGAAGATCAGAGCCAACTGCTTTATTTGCTGTTTTCCAGTAGGGAAATATCAACCTTAATTTGTCAGATTTTTGAGAGAATATCTGAGCATGTGATTATGTATACAATGTTCTGGATCTAATGGGACTCATTCAGTGCTTTTAAGTGCAATGATTCACTCCTTGATTGGCATGTAACTGTCTTGAGTTGAAAATCTAAAGCATCACTGCATGATTTCCCCAAATTATGCACTTAAATTTATCTCTGCTGTGCGTATTCCATGGCACATGAATAATTTCTATATGTGCCAATGAATGTTTTGGCTACACTTATCCAAACAATGTAAGCTAGCTCCAGGTACCTATGATATGGCAAGTACCAGCAGAACTATTCCTTTGTTACTTCTCCACCTTTTCTGTGCTTCTTCACACAGACTAATTTTCACGAATAGATACAACTCCTCTTTTTTTTTTTCTTCTTTTTTCTTTTTTTTTTTTTTTTTTTTTTTTTTTTTTTTTTTTTTTTTTTTTTTTTTTTTTTTTTTTTTTTTTTTTTTTTTTTTTTTTTTTTTTTTTTTTTTTTTTTTTTTTTTTTTTTTTTTTTCTTTTTTCAAGAGAGACTGGGATGCAGAGCCTTTGCCTCTGAAAAACCACACAAAATCAAATAGCCTCCTGGGAAAAAAAAACTATCAAACCAACCCTGCTAGGTAGTAATGAATGCCAGAGCACAACTTCCTCTCTCACAAACTGCATGACAAAGGCACAACATTGGGCAGATAGCTTCCTATGACCATCTTTGCCATTTGAAAATTATTGACCATTTCTGCTCATACTTTGATGCTGTACAGCTAGATTGCATTTTTTTTTTGCTTTAATTGATTAGGAAGTGTTTATGGAATGATGAAGGTAGTTAGAGAAGTCAAATAAAACATTTCATGTACATTGTCAAAAAACTCCCTTATCAATATCCAAGGATTTACCTGAGAGTACACATCATGAGTTTCTGAACCGGTAGTCCTCAAGCACAACACAGTGAGTTAGGTGAGACAAAAACAAAGCATCAGGTCATTTGGGAAAGTGAGCAAATACATTGCTTTTGATCTACTGTAAGGAATCCCTCTAAAGACATTGTTCACCAGCATTACAGAGCTACACTGCAGAAAGTATTGGCATCATTAATGTGAAAAAAACCCACTTTAAAATAGTGTCATTCTTACTCATTCTGTGTTGATCAGAAATCCTTACTAGAAAGATTTGGGCTCTGTGATTTATTTCCATGGTAGTCAATACACAGAGAAAGGAGTTATGCTGTTCCAGAGGGAATTCTCTTAGGAGAAAAAGATAAATACCCCTGAACAATCCCTGTAAGGCTAAACCATTTTGTTAATCTTAATCTACGCAAGATTAAAACATATGTTGTTTTTACTATTGACTGTGCAGTCTAAATTCCTGATGGTTCTATGGAATTTTTATTTTGTTGCCTTCTGATCTTTAGTATCTTTCCATCTTTTACCGTCTTCTCTAGGGATTTGAAAAATTCCACTCAGATTATTGCAATCCTCCCTACTCCTTTCTTTTGATAGTGTGCTCAGCATTATTGCCCTTGAATCATTTCACTAGGGAATAGAGCAGCATCATCTGTCTTGACATGAAGTACACTCCATACATATTGTGGACTTCCCTTAAAAATAATTTCCAGTCCAAGATTCACATGAAATATCCTTGCTGCTGAAAGATAAATCACACTTTTGTTCTTTGGATCAGTGTAATGGCCAGCTCAGTGTCTCATCTTGATAAAAATTAAATTGCTCTTTGCATTGTTAAGGTCATATTCCCTGCTAGCTGTTCCTCTTTCTCGCTATAGACATTTCCATCATTCATTCATTTTGTTTCCAACCATCACTAATTTCCAATCACAGATCAGGTGTTCTGATCTCACCATGTACTTTTTTCTTTCTTTTCTCAGGGTTCTGAGGGTACCACCAGTCCTCAATAGCCTTGACCTGCCACCCTGGGGCCACTCACTGCCCATGGCTCTATGCCCCATTTCAGCCCAGCTTGGGACCATCAGTCCCTGTCCCAGAGACACTGTAGCAGTTTTTATCTCCACCCCTGTCTCTGTCTGCCACCTGAACAAGCCTTTGTTCTGCACTGTGGGTAACTCATGTTCTGGATGGCCATGTTTTGGGTTCTAGCTTGTCTTCAGCCCTGCCTTTCCCCACCTTACTGTGTTGTTCCTGACCTTGGTCCCTGGGTGGATTCTGACCAAATTTAGCAATTACAGTTGAAAGTGGTGACCAAAACCAAAGGAAAAATGAAATAGTTTGTTTTCAGCAAGACCTACGGGGATGCCACTTTCACTGTTTTTTGTTGTGGTTTTTTTTTTGTTTGTTTGTTTTTCTATAAGTGTCTATAAGAATATTAATGCTTTCCTGATGATTTTTTCTTTTTCCTTTTTTTTTTTCCTGTACACAGTATGTACTTAAAGAATCATAGAATATTCTATATTTGCTTGTCTATCTGTTATTAGTGGCCAGCAAAAGTCACCCAGCTTGAATACCCATTCACCTGAGATATCTCTGGCTTCATTATCATATAGCTGTCATTTAGATTTCATTAACTTAGGAAAATGGGTTAATTATCTCTTTGGGCAAGACAGACCAAAGTTTAGGCTTTCCCTCAGACGTTAAATGCTTTTTATTCAATCTTTGCTTTGGCTTGTCAACTAGTTAGTTGTAATTAAGTTCCTTGCCATAAAGGTTGTTGTTTACAGCCTGTTTTCACACATTTTCTTAGCTATTTCTTTGCTCCCTTAAAGAATTATAAAATGGTGGTGTTTTTGTTTTAAACAAAATTCATTTTGTTGTCCATATTTTCATGAATTTATCATCCAATGGAGTTTAGAATGAATGTTGAGCCTAGTGGGAAACAGATATAACTTAATAAAGTTCAAATTACACATATAATTAAAAGAGATTTTTCACTCCGTAGTATATATTTGTGTAAAAAAAGGGGAAAAAAGAAACCTACCAAAACTTCCAAAACAAAGGGAAAAAAAGGAAAAAATACTGTAGAAGAGGACTAAAGAACTGACTGAATTAATTGCTGCATTAAGAAAGAAGAAAAACAAGTAACCTCTTGTAGTTTTAGACTACATAAACTTGGAGTGGTATAGGAACTTAAAAACATCTTCAGTGATATAAGTGAAAAAGGTCTAAATGAAAGGACAGTTATCTTTGTATGGTGAGATTAAGGCACAAATAAATATTTTGGAAATAAAATCAGATTTTTTTTGACTTGAAACTAAATAAGACTAGTAATTCTGCAAGGGAAAGGGATGGAGTGCTATCACACCAAGATAGAAACAACACACTGTTGTGCCCAGCTTGATAACAACAGTGAGTTGATACTCTAGAACTATAAAAGACTCATGCACAATACTGAAGATGAAAAAGGGCAGTTATAAGTCAAATTGAAACCTAAGTAAACACAGTGACTGCAATTCTGAAATAAAATTGTAGATACATCAGTTTATCTGCTGGTTATGCAGAGCTTTAAACATTTTTTTTAAAAGAATTATTATTATGCCCATTAACAGAAGATCACGGACATTTGAGCTGTAATTTACTAAAATTGAAATTAGCCTATTATATTTTTAAATGAATTTTTAATTTTAAAAAAGAAACATCTTTTATAAAGATGAAAAAGGAGTTTTAATAGCTATAAGACACACCAGTACAGTGATTCATGCACTGATTCTTATGAAATTACTCCTAAACTAAAAGATTTTCCTTAGTACCAGTGAAAGGGAGTTGGAGTAAGTGTCTATCCAGCTTTGGATAAACCTGTATTTTTTATGAAGATGCCACACCTCATCTAAGCTGCTTTTCATCGGGTTCATTAGCTTTGACATAGTACCATGGTTGCATGGTTCATGAAACAGATGCCTCACTCTGAACTGCTAAAGAACTATTGGAGCAACACATTAATCAGTCATTCAAGCATCTCTACCCTGCTGTAATCAGAGTGAAAGAAAAATAGTACGATTTTTATTCCTTATATTTCAAAGCAATTAATACTGTAAGGTGAGTTTCTCTAAATGAAACTGATAAAACTCAGAGATGGTAAGATTAAACTAGCTTAATTTTGAAGCGAAGTTGATTAAACTAGTCTGAGTTTCAGATTTAGATCTTTATTCCTTTGCATTGGTGTAAATGAGAAGCAAAGTGGGTGCAAAGTGTTATATCAGAATAAAATCAATTTTCTTTTATATTGCATTTCTATTAAAATAAACACAGAGATCATTCAAAGCCAAGGCATTATTATGTACAAGACAGTAGAGAATTAAGTCTATTGATTTTTTGTTATTTTCCAGTGGATCATACCTCAGAGGTAGTTTGCTTTTATCAAAATTACAGAACATGCTATCAAAAGAAAGACTTCCTTTAGGAGCAGACATAGCGCATTGCAGATGATTTGGGAAGCCACCAAAACTCCCAAATTCAGGTAAAGGCAAGTGCTTAAATACTGTTTCTCGGTATAGTTTTATTTTGTCTTTTCCACATTAACAGGAAGACTTTTTTTTTTTTTTTAGTGAGGAGAGGTCTGCAGTGAGACCTAGATGTTTAGAATGTTACTATATATGGAAAATAGTTTAAGAATATAAGTTTGAGAACTGGTGTTTTGTCGGTTTTTGTTTGGTTGGTTGGTTTGGTTTGGTTTTTTTTAAGTTTTTGTGTGTTTTTTTTTAATTTTTTTAATTGTACTACTTAAGTATCTGAAGGTTTCAGATTACTTCTGCAATTTGTTTCTCAGAGAATGTAATGGAAGAAACCTTACATTTTTTAAAAAAATAAGTGAAAATAGAAAAACTAGTTTGTATTTCTTCCTATCTGTCAACTTGGACATGGGCAATACCATGGGTAAACTGACAAAAACTAGAATGAGTGCATTATGGTGTCCTAAAATTGACATCTGAATAAACTAGACTTTATCCAAGGTTATAATATCTCAAATCCAAAAATCTAGTGTATATATTTTTAATGTTAGTCACAATGTACCCAATTAGAGTATTGTACACTCCGAAAGACACTAGATTCAATGGCCTGAAATGAGTAGATAATCTCCCAGGCTTTGCAATCTGAGGTTGTTGTTTAGATCATGCTCTTTATTAGTCCAAGATCTGGCATTTAACAACCTAACTCTGATTTCTGCTAGCCAAGTAAGGCCTAATACGAATCAGTCCATATCATGCACTTAAATTTAAGGACATAGAAAAATCACTAAACGTTCTTTCCTCCTACCAACAATCAAGTTATTGAGGATCTTCAATACATATAATGGCAGAAAATTGTGTTACTAGGATAAATATAACATTTTACTGTAACAACAAGAAACAATCATGAAAGACAATAAGTAATGATTTTCTAGGGTAAATAGTACCTTTTAGCTATCCCCTCCCCCTGCAAAGGGGAAATTACTGAGTGTAGAAACTGTGCCTTGCTCTCTGATGAAGTCTGCACAAGAATAAATGTATTGGTGGGACCTTACCTCACAACATAGGATTTTACTAACAATAACTATGAACTCAGTACTTCACAGTTCTCAGTGGACTCATATGGGACAAGGATGTCAGTTTGACTGTGGCTTTCTGTCAGAGATTAAACTGGGATCACAGAACTATGTTTTCCCCACAAAGTTCAGGGAAATCTTTTTATTTGTAGAAAAATTCAAATATATGAGTAATATACAGACAAATAGAAAGGTCACAATTTCCTCATATGTTGTTGTTGTACATTGGGAAGAAGAAAGTTCTGATAAGTGTGATTGTGTCACCTAAACAAGAGTAATTGCTCAGCCTGAAGTCTGTCATTCCTTATGCAGTTGAAGTTTTAAACCCTAGTTTTAAAATCTCCTTCCTCTAATAACGTTTTTAGTCTTATTATGGTCATCTTCACATTGATTTGAAGAATAGTCCAGGTAGACTGTATATTCTAGCTTAGTCACTCCAGACTTGGCTGTTTCTGCATCTAAGATTAGACTAGGAGCTTATAACAGCATTTTCTAACCTCTGTTCTTTTTTTTTAAGGATTTCTCTAGACATGACAGGAATTACTACCTGAGGTGAACTTTGGCAATTCATGGCATCAGCATCTGAGTACAGAAGTGACTTGTATATTACAGGAATTACTATAGCAGGAACCACCCAAACAATGGAAGAAACTGCAAGAAGCATTGCAAGTGCAGCGGTGATCTTCCTGAGCTGCCTTTGGCGTCCAGGAATGTCCTGCAGCACATCACCTTTCCTGTCCCGAGTGACCACCAGAACAGATGGAGTCCCAAGTCATGGACTAAATTAACTCAGTGGACATTTCATGGACATTTGTGGACATTTTACACACATTTGACAGACTAGAAGAATGATATTTGTGTGTTTTATCAAAGGATGGGAAGAAGGGTGGTGGTTAATGAAGGTCTATTAGTGTTGAATCTGAGCATGACAAAAATGATATGGAATAAAGGATTGAGAAAGTGCTTGTCTTGGCTGGGGTAGAGGTAATTTTCTTTAGAGGAGCTGTAGGGGATGATGTTTCGGATTTGTACTTAAATGGGCGTGTAAGATCCACGTGTGTTTGAAAAAAAAATACACATATCCTTTTTTTTCTGTGAGCTACAGCATCTTTAACATGAACTTATGTTTCTGTTTTCTGCAGGCTAAAGGCAGAGGTTGTGCTTCAGAAAGGACAGCGGTATATGTTGATGTCCCTGGGCCAGCTTTAAACTGTCTCCTCTACAGGCTAACTGACACAGAAAAAGGGAACATTTCTGTACTGATATTATTAGAAACTTAATTTTCAATCTTTAAGGATATCAGGGACTATATAGTCCATGCAAGAAATTGAACTATTCAATTTTATGAATAATATGCCATTTATTTCATGTTAACTGGAATTTTCTGTGCATACTAAACTTGAATATATTTATGTAATGCATAATTGTACTTTGTGGCACCATAGTGGAAGTAATCTAGTTACATTAGTATTGTAGTAACACAGTTATACTACTTTTGACATCTGTGCTTGCATAGATATCTCGGCAAAGCATTGCATTGGATATTATAGTGGCCTACTGCAAAAGAGATATGACAGCTGCATGAATTCTTGCTTTAATTCTAACCCTAAATTTTTGAATTTATAATATAGTGAACTGGGAGTGAAAGGAGAAAGCATATTGATTAAAGTATTTTAGTAGACCTTTGTATCACAGTTTGGGAGTGCCCTAATGAAACTGAGCTATGGATTTAAAATAAGAGATTAAAAATATCACAAATTGCCTTGAACTAAATTTTCAGAAGGAACTACATGTATTTGGGACCTCTACAATGTCCTTGTATGACTAAGTTACTTCAGTCAAGTGTAAAATCATGTTTAAATCTACTGCAATGATATGATTAAATGAATGAGCTCTCATTTGTTTGGCAAGATTTTTAAAGATCTAGAGCAAAATGCATATTTCAAGAAAATCAACGTGTAACGGTAGTGGAAATGTATGGAAAGCCCCATGAAATTCTGGTGATATAATACTTGATTTTGAGTCTTCCACCCAGAAAACTCCTTGGATATGACAGCTTTCCAGGGAACCTAGATGCATTTGATGCCAAAGTGTCAGTAATTTGGATCTAAGTTACACGGTAACATCAGTCAGCTAAGTGTGGTCACCTTCCTGCAAAACTGGAGTATATCTGGAAAGAAGCAAAACTGGTAAGGATCTAATCATTCTATACAGTCTCATACACAAATAGTACTCTTTTAACTAGTGGAGGGACAGACTATAGTCTATCAGGTGAAGTCCAGGCTTTTCTGTGTGATAACATGCATGACATCTGAACAACTAATACCATAATTGCCCAGACATTACCTTATTAACCTGCAGCTCATCAGGGTGAAAGACTGGGGTTCACCAAACTCATTATTTCAGTCCCCACTTGCCTTCAAGCGGGAGAGTCTTAATTTTATTTATGCACTTACTATGATTAGGATTCATTGCCAAGTGGATTTGTGTGATGATCTTTTTAAACTACTTATTTATTGATCTTGTTGTTGTTTGCCAAATATATGGCTCATAAATCGTAGCTAATTAGCTGTAAAATTCCAAGAGAAGAAGAAAAACTCATTATCCAATATTTTACATTCAAACAAAGATATCACTTCAGTTCTACACAGAAATATTACTTTACAGTAGGATTTTTGGAGTAGCAGTACCAGTATTTAGAGGCACGTGTTTATTACACTATTATGACCAAGGTTTGGGCTTTCCCCAATTTAACATATATTTGTATACAGTTTTAATTAGTACTGAAAGTGCATTTTGACTGAACACGGCGGTTCAATATGAGCCTAATCTGTTGTGTACAAGCATCTGAACTTTCTACTAGGCAGATAATAGCTTCTGTAATTTCCACCAAAGTGGTAATGGGGAATACAGTAGATTATTTCAATAGGAGCAGACTTTTATGTATCTGCTGGAATTCCTAGCATTATCAAGAATTAGCATAATACTTTATCTTCTTCAGTACTGACTGTGGCTTTGTTGCAAACAGGCTCCTATTAGTGGGAGAACTGAGGGACTGTCAAATTTCACAGAAAACCAGACTTTCTGAGTCAGGAATGAAATACTGCTGAAGCAACCTTCAGAACTAAATTGTCACGGTCTAATTGCATCTCATGATACCTGAAATATATCTTGGAAAGTTTTGCACAGTGGGATTGCAGAAGATGCTGTCCCTAAGAAAGGCCTATAATGCCAAAGGAAAGGAGATGGCTCAAACGCAACGTGCTCATATTCTTGACTTCCAGTTATTTATGAATTAGTGACTGTTCAACATGTAATATGAAATCTAGACTAATAAAAATTCTTAAATGGCATGAGAAGAAAGTTCAAAACAACACACAAAAAGCTATGGAGTATTTTCTTAGGTAAATAGTTTTAGTAAAAATGCATACAATATGCAAACAGCTCAGTAGATTTTAATATGTGCTTTAAATTATTTTTTTTTAAGGGAACGTGATTTGGGATTTATTTTTTGATGTTAGATGTCTGTATTATTTTACTGTGATAAAATAAAACTTTTGAATTCACTTTTTCCCAACTTATATGAATAAAAAGATGTCTTATAAATAAGCTGTATACAACAGCAGTCCAATTCTGCAGCCATTGCTCCTGTAAGTATATAGAGACTGACAGATAACTCCCACATGAAAAGGTACATTAACAATGTCTGTCGATGAGCCAGAAGTTAGTACATTGTATATGATTCTAATAATTCTAATGATGTTTGATTTTTGTTAGCTAAAGACCCCATTTTACTATGAAAGAGCTTAGGGACAGAAAAAACAAAGACTGTGTGCCTGCCCTGTGAGGTGCATGATTAAAGATGCTACATTTTACAAGTTACTGAAATGATACTGAATGGATCTTTTTTTCCAATATTAAACTCAGTTAATACTCAATTTGAGTATTAAACATACTCAAAGGTGATAGAACTAAACTTAGATATAAGTAATATAGAAATAGATATAACACAGCAGTCACTATTCTTCAAAAAGTGTAAATTATCTGAGAAAAATACAATAATGAGAAAGATACTGAAATGAGGAATATAATCTGTTTGCTGCAATGTCTGAGTTTAAAGGATATTATGAAAATAGAGGTAATTTTTCAGTTTTGCTCAACATCACTGTTGTGTTGAGAGAAACTCCAGAAGTCCTCTTGTGATCAACACAATAAAAAAAATACTCTTCATATTAGAAAGGGAAATTAGTGAAATTATGTTCTTTATAGTGATGTTTTCAATGTACTAGAAAAAAAATGTCTGGCTTGAAACAAATGTTCTGATAAATTCAACCTTTGCCCTCTGGAAATTGTTATGCTTTGCAGAGAGGAGTGTTCAATTTACTTTACAGGTAGGTTTGACTGAATAGGTTTTAGACTGACTGTTCTTTCTCTGATGACCAGACATCAAGAGTAAAGCTATGACTGTTTTTTTTTAGTTTGCTAGCTGAATTGGAAAAATAAAATGGGCAAACTGTTTTCAAAGTGAACAAAAAATACTGTTTTTCTTCAAGATGGAAAGACAGAATGGAGAATGGGGTTTATTGCCTGACTAGCATTAGTATCTATTAATCTCTTCTGGAAGCATTCAAGTTTATCTATGGAAAGGCTCCTAAGCATGCACCTGATAAAGTCAGGCATTATAAAAGGCAACATTGTATCTATAAATTTAAAGATTATGAAGACAAATGGACAGAAAACTGAGGTCAAATATATTTTATTAAGGTTCTAGTTCTTACTTACCTTATATCTGCATGCAAAAGCCATTTAATAAAATCTATGTACTATTTTCACCTAATGGGTATTTTTCAGATAGTTCAGGGAAATCAAATTGAGCCTGTAAAAAGCACATCCATTCTCTCTTTATTGGCAATAATCCCTTTATACAGTTGCAGCATACATTCTGCCTTCCTTCTGAGGAGCACGTAACATTTAGAAAAAATATTTAATTGTAAACTATCTCCAGTAACATAATCCTTGTATCCATATTTCCTTACATGTGAAGTGAAACTTCACTTAGGTAACTGAAGTGAAAACTAAGGTTATCTCTAAGTAACATCACTCAGAAGCCCGTGAGATATTACAGCCAACTTGGCACACCTGAAGCCATTTGGTTACATTAGTGGGATATTCAGTTTAGGTAGACAGAGCTGACACTGCAATACTTGGAGGGGTGAGAGCTAGCTTGGGCACTGTGTTGCACATATAAACTCACCTGACTGAGGAACCCATACCATAATGTCAAGTACTTTCCTTTAGTGTGGTTTGATTATATTTAACCTTAACATTTCTCTGAGAGATCTGTTTAGGAAACTAATAGCCTTGACTTTGGAAGATTTTTATAAATTAAAACTCACCTACTGGAGTAATTGGCCTCTTTTTAGCAATTAAAATAAGAAAATAAGTAGCAAGAAAATGAGTAGCAATCTGTGACTTAGTTTGACAGTATTTTTATGAGTTTGATTTCCTTCCTCAGTTTATTTTGACTTTTCTTTGGTATTGCCTCAACTTTGTATTTAGCTACATTTACATACCCCAGTGAATATATTTTATTAAATTTCTGAGCTAAAATTTCAGAGCCTGGCAGCAGAAATTCATATCAGAATAAGTACTTTGGACAAGGTTTTTTTACTTTTGGTAATGGCGAATCTCAGTTCCTTATTTAACTTGGACAAAGATATAAGGTTACAAAAGCAATTAAATAATTCTTATTAGCAGAAATACAATTCCCAGGTCAATAGAGTTGTTGATAGGAAGTATGTGAGAGATTGAAATATTTTTTTATTTATGACTAAAGATTTTACAGATTGCATTTTTTTTTAATAAATACTTGTACATATTTAGAAATACTGTTCAGGAAAATAATACAATTTTATTTCAATCTCTATAACTCAGGTATCTGATCTGACATCTTATTCATATAGTTCTTTTGTACTGAAAACCCTCAGATACTTTCCAAAACATAAACCTTCTAAGATAATGACATTGATATGCTACATTTAAGACATGGACAGTATTCACCCTCTGTCTCGATAGTGAACATTAAGGGTCTTACCAGTCCAGTTTAGGTACCCACAAGTTTAGAATAAATTACCTACCAAAAAAAAAGTGAAAAGTATGAAGAAAAGGAAGTAAATAAAAACTATAGAAACCCCTCCCCCAAAACCCCTAACAAGCAAACAAACATAAACCAAAACAACAACAACAACAAAACACAAAAAAAACCCCTGGTGAAGTGCAGATCAATCTAATTCAGACAGACCAAAGACGGAAACGAACCTTATCAGTTAAGTAATGTACAAGCAGTGATCAACAAAGCTTTAGTGAATGGTTTTTATCCCCAAAGTGTCTTCAGATGTAGAAAAATTACACAATACCTGCAAAATCTGGAAAATTTTTTCTGTTCCAAATGAATTGCAATGTAAATCATAATACATTAGTGTGAAAGGGAAGAGACATCTTTAAGGAATGTAAGAACATATGTAAATAATTGTCATGTCTATTCAAAGGCATATAAATTAAGTTATTCTGCCAAAATGGCAATAAGGTATCTTTCATTCCATAGCAAAAGTTATGTTCATTTCCATTTATTTCAAACTGAAAAATAGTATATACACTGACATCTTAATGTGCGTTCTATCATTTGCTGTTCATCTGGGTTGATCGAAGCTAATTTATAGTCCTCTCTTTTTCATAACTCTCAAAAAGTATAGAGTTGTCAGTAAGAAATTAAAATGTAATTTTTCCATACATGCCTTGTAGGTGATATGAGCTAAAATCTCATACACCACAGGGTTTACTTGCTGAGTTATAGCTGAGTGGTGGCACTCAGCACAAGACATTCCACAGTATTTTGTAAAGCTCACAGTAACAAAAATTCAGTCCTTCAGAGAGAGCAAATTCCAGGATTTAGAAAAAAAAATTATGTGGAGACACAGTATTAAACTAAAATGACAACAACTCATAAGTCGGACTATCAATAACATAGATTATTCTTAATTGTATCTTTTATATTAATGCTAAAATATACTGTTCATCTTTTACCTGGAAATAATACAAATTAATAGTTTTTAATATAGTGTATGTGTCTATGCATGTATATGCATGTATAAATATATATAAATATATATACACACACATATAAGAGAGCCAAGAAAGCAATAAATGTCCAGAAGTAAATATATGAGAATCCCATTCAACCAAGTTTAACACAGAGCTCAAAATCTGCTCAGCTTTTTTGGGAACACTCTTTTTAATGTCGTTGGACTTTTTCTACACATATTTCCCCTTCAAAAAATGCTGAGAAAATCATAATATTCCCCTTCCTTCTCCCCAAAAGACTGAAATCTTCCTGAAACAAGCAAATGAGCAATGGTGAACAAATTCTCTTGGAGTCCTGAAAAGCCCACTTTTGACAATGTGTTTTGTTGATGCCTTAAATCACCTTGCAACCTTTGCCTGGGTCAGAACACCAGCTCTGTCATGAACAGCTTGCTGTGCGGCACTTGGGATCTGTGCCGGGGATGGTTTGTGTGAGCTCAGGAGGTACTTTCCTCCTGACTTGTGAACTAATGCGTTTTAGGGAGCACAGGTACTCACACAAAGCCTCAACACTCATGTTTCCAACTGGAGGTGTGTAAAACATGGAAACCTGTACTTCCATGAGAGGTGGGAGGGTCCTTGCAGCTGTGTGATTGAACTTTTCAAAATTAGTTCTATCAGGCTGTTGATAAATTTGTAGGTGTTTATTACCATTTTATAAGTGTGAAAAATTGTAATTTAGATATGTTTTACTGCTCATATTGTTCTTGACTGTACAGTTCACTGATTCTAAGTTAATTAGTATCATTTCTAAATCAATAAATTCTTTTGATCCTGATTCAAAATAAGCGAAGTGAGCAGTTGTTCCCAGATACTCTATTCCAGCTCTGACTTTTTGGACACTAAATGTGTAAGTGAGCCAAAGACTCCCTCTAGTCTGTAAGAGTTGTCACTAGCCTATATTATACAAAAATGATTGAGATTTCATACTGAGTAATAACAGTACTCCATACTAAAAGAAAGACTACCTATGCCAGCCAAGTATTATATCTATACCTGTATATATATATATCTATGTCTATAAATATATGTCTCAAAGACAAACTACTCCCTAAAATGCCGGTCTATTTCTGTCTATTGATAGCGGAATGAAACTCTCTCCCTCTCTGTCTTTCCCTCCCCCTCTTTCCCCAAATACTATCCAGAACCTTGTTATCTAATCTGCATATTTGCCTGACAAATCACCTACTAAATCTTGTAATTGCTTCTATGTATACAATAATAAATTTTAATATTACCTTGAGCAGCAGTCCAACTGGGACTTCAGAATGTTGTTAATCTCCATCCAGTTCACTGTTGAAAATAAAGCCAAAAGCAGTGATTCTAGCCCTGTTTCTTGGGCATTGAGCCTTAGTGGCAGACACCTCCAAACTTTTCTCTAGGCAGGATAGTCTTTCATTAGTCAGTACACAGAGTCTGGCTTTTCCAGTTTTTGATGAAGTGTAGGTAGCTAACTTTACAGGTTCCATATCACTCATGGGAGGCATCTCTTCTCCACTGAGTAGGATAAATGGCACTTGACATCTAATAGCAGGGATGTATCAAGAAGCAGCCAGACCCAATCACACCTAAAATAAGAAGACACACAGAGGGAAGCAGGGAAGGCCATATTTTTATTAATCTTCAGGAACATTATTTCTTTTCAAAAACCTAATTTATAGTGAAAGACACAGACCATTTTTACTGGAAATTGTTTCACCAGACTTTTTTTCTGATAGATTGGATAACATTCTGTTCTGTCACATGATTTTAAATGGTACTATTTTATTTTCCCAGAAGGCCAGTACATAAAAAAAATTAAAGGTCATTAATTTTTGCATTTATACTTATTTTTATATAATTAAAAATGTATTTGAGATAAAAATATATCTAAGATATAATTAGTGTTGTCTTTACAGAAAGTTTAAAGTAGAGCGAGTCATGCTATGTAGAATTTGCAGAAACTGTCCTTTAAAAGGGCTGGGTTTATGGTATGAGTAATTCACTCCATAAAAAAAAAAAAGATGAAAAATTCCAGCTTGATTAAGAGTTAATCACATTAAGAGATGGTGCAAGACTGCTTTTTTCCAGGGGTAGGAAAGAGCTATATTGTGAGTGAAGGTCCGAGTTCAGTCCCTGAATTCCTCCTTTCTTGTAGGGAAAAGCAGCATGAGGGAGTTAATCAGCTGCTGCAGAATAACTTCAACTTTTTGTAGATGCCAGACCAGGTTTCAGTGACCTAAGCAGTGGGAGTTGTCTTCTCTGATCACCATCCCCTGTCCTATATGGAAAGGAGAGTAGTGAAGTTAGTAGAACTGGCGTGAAGAGGGGTCTCACAGGGGAGATAGAAATATCTTCTCCTTTGCATACATCTTTTACTCTTCAGGAGTTACATGAAGAAAAGTTAAACATTTCAAGAATGTTTGAATCAGTTGGTCAGGAATGTTAAACCTATTTTTCAAAACCTTTTCTGTTTTGAAACAGAAAATTTAATGCTAAACAAACTGAAGTCCTTTCCCATCTCTGAATGCTGAGCCGAGTTCAACAAGTGGTTGAATGTAGAAAGAGAGAGTGACTTTTAGCTTTGTCTCCAGAGTCTAGTAACCCATGTGGAGGAAATCTGGGTTAAGTGCTACAGAACTTCCTCTGGGAGAAGCCTTACAATACTACAATTGCTTCTTTAGCTTTGCAACACAGCATAATCTTTTGAAGTCTCAGAAATGAGATGAAAGTTGAATGGTTTTTCTTATTCAGCATGGGTTTACAGAAAGTTACTTCTAATTTTCAACTTTAGCAGTCTGGGTTAATGCAACAAGATATGTTAAAATCACAAGAATATGTAACTTAGATTCCACCACTTCTGAGCAGATAATTATAATTTATGTTCTCCATATTTCTCATCTTATGATAATTTCTGTGACTCTGAAAGTAAAAATGTTATAATTTTTATATGTCCTTATTTAGATTTCTACTGCAGTCCAGATTAAACATCTATCAATATGGCAAAACAATGTTCCCCATCCATGTTAAAAGTAATATCTGTAGAGGATGAGGACAACATTGATATCAAAAAATCAAAATCATATTTTCTGACAAGAAAAACATTCCATTTTATATAATATTTTTTCTGGAAGCAAGTGACCTCCTTTTCTTATACGGACATTTTACCAGAGTTTCTTTAGGCTACAGCTTTTTCTTTTGAATTAAAACTTATATAACTATTTAAAAGAGTTCCCATCTTTCTTTTAATCTCTTTCTTTGAATTTTTCTTTAAAACCTGGTTTCATAATATGAAAAATAAAAGAGAAAAATTCCATTTCCTTATACAATATCTTTACATATGGGAACAGAGATCATTAGTTTATATACCTTTAACTCTTACGAGAAGTGATTTTTCTTCTCAGTGACAGCAAAGCTTTCCTTCATTAAGTAGCCATGAAAGAAACCTACTCTTAACAGCATAATTGAACATGGTCTTGCAATAATTTTTCACATGGCAGCTGATGGAAGGCAATTGAATAGAAAACAGTAAAAAAAGTTCTACAGAAACTTACAGATATACTGGTCTGCATCAGACAATCCACAAGGACAGAATAACCCTATTTTTGATAATGTTAGAACCAACTGATCTCATTACAGCTGCAGAAATCTTTCATATTCCAGCTTAAGGACATAGTTTGTGTCTTGCAGACAAGGATGGTACTCCTCGACATTGATTAAACAAGTGTAGTTATCCATAGGCAAATACACCTCTTAGGCAGATTTTGTGTTTCTAGAACTAGTTAAGAGGAGAGACACTGTCAGAATACCTAAGTAATAAAAAGAGGTAGGACTCTGTTCCCTTCAGTCTAGTAGGAGTTAATAAAAAGCACAGATGAAAAAGTGTGCTATGACTTTTTTATAATATAAATCTGTGGAAAAGAAGGCTTAAAATATACATTCTGCCACTGTGGGAGGGAAGCAGTAGAACCAGCGTGGATTACCAGATTTAAGACAGTGTAGTCTCTACTGTTAGCTATTCTCATGCAGTTTGAGGAGCTCTTCTTAATGTCCACTTCTACCCTCTATTGTGTATTCCCATCTGTCACCACACTGCCTAAATACCAAGTTTGGTAAAAGCATTCTGAAGTGCTTCATGAAGCTGAAAACTAGAAGGATTTAATAGAATTTGCAGTTTTTATCACCCCATTGCTCAACATTTTCTTGCCATTAATAAACACGCTGATAACGTACTGGTACTTTTCAGATGATTAGTCACTTTGCCTCAGAACTGGCCTTTTTCTCTATGTGTTGCAGCTGAAAACTGGATTATATTAATCCAGTCTTTGATCTTTGACTTTTTTTAACAGTTAAGCCAGGGTGAAATTTAGTACAATGGAAAGGAATTTGGCAATTGAGGGATATTTATTGGTGTTCATATTAAATATGCAGAATAGCTAATAAGTTCTCCACATTCTTAAAAGTTTGCTTCTAAACTCTTACCTTTTATCAGCTCAAAATATTGCTTTACTTTGCAGCACTGATAGATTATTTGAGCTAGATAATACTAGCAAATCATAGAAAATATTTTTTTTCTAAGCACCACTAAGTCATGGGAACATTTTGATTCTTTTTAGTTGTCAAGAGAGGCAAAAGCTGAGAAAATTGAGGGAATTGAAGGATTTGTGTGTAAGTAGTCTAGAAAACTTCTTCGGTGATTTATAAGTAAATTGCAATGTGGGGAGCTTGTTCCACTTAAAATTTGTTGTACAATTAATAAAATGGACTGATATTTTCAGTAAAAGAAACTTTTACTTCTTCTGGTCTTCAGATCCAAAAATAGTCTAATCAAATTTAAGTTTCCTACTTCTTGCACCAAAAAATACCAACCAGATTCTGTAAAGCCTCTCATTTTGTTGAAACTGCTGGTAAATAATGCAGGAGGGTTTCTGAGTAGATTATTTCTTCAGAAATTTTGTTGATAACCTTGTAGCAGCCTATGAATCTTCCATAATAAAAATCTATGATGAATCATACAGAATACATGATTAAAAATTGTAATATAGTATAAGTGCCAGAATCCCCCATTCTATAAGCAATTTGAGTGCCAATCTGTATTCTACTTACTCAAATACATCTTTTGAGGAGGTAATTGTAACTTGAATGAATAGCAGATACCATAGATGTATGTTGTATGACTTTTCCATTTCCACATTTGATCCTTGTGCAGACAACGCAACATAAGTTTATGGTCCAAAACATTTTTACTTTGTTTTAATATATGTTATATAAATATTGTACTACAGAAAACACACAACATTTCATGGAATAATTTTCAGTTCCTAATCTATTAGTTATGCAAATTATAAAGAGAAGCCTTTGGAAGGTTGTTTTAAGAAATTAAATGTAATAAGAAAGTAAAATCTGAACAGAAAATGAAACAGAAAATTATCAAGCTGTCAAACTTAGGTTCTTTTTAAAAAAAAACAACAACCCTCAATAGGAAAAAGCTTCTTTGTTTCAAAGTTGTAAATATGGCTCAACTGTTGGAAAAGTAGTGTGAAAGCAAATAGACTATGGGATGTAAAACCTCTAACAGGCTGCAGAACATATTAAGCTTATGTGAGTTCCTTACCAACCAGTTCCTAGGATAAAAGCTGTATAGTCTTATTGATTTCTTGCTTATTTCTGCATTGCTGAAGGACAGAAGTATCAGACCATTATTTCTTATTGAAAGCTCAGAAATTGTCCTCCATTTTCTCCATCACTGCATCTTCATAGGGTCACATTGCTTACTTTGCAAAGGCCCTGTCACGACTGTGATATTAGATGTACACTGAAGCATTGTAGAAGCAGCAGCTGAAACATGAAATACCATGAGCTCTTTAATCTCTTCAACTGATTAAAAAGCCACCAATTTCCTTTCAAAAAAATTAACAGCAATTAAGGTTGATCTCATCCACACTTTGGTTTGTTTCAAGTTCTTGGCAGAGTTTTCAGATAAGGTATTTCAATACACTCTCTAAACATTGAAAATACGTCATTTGACAACTCTCATTTCATATTGTTTATATAGCAGCTGATGCCTTATCAGATTTTATGAGCCAGTAGAAAGCTGATATATATATATAT
>NW_020955743.1:168350-190446 GCF_003031625.1 Empidonax traillii | reverse complement strand
GGGAGCTCTTTTAGCTATGAATGGTTATGGGGAACCAATGCCTTCTTTCTGAAAATGAGGAAAAAATATTAATAGAATATCTGTAGTAAGCCCCATGTAAGTATTGTACATATCTTCTGGAATTTAAAATACAATTTTTTTCCACATATTCCTAAAAAAATTCCTTCTGATTGGTTTTTCAAATATATATACTTCCTACTTCCCTCAGTGACATGTCTTGTCTTTATAGACAATAATTCTTGAACAGAAAGCTGTTACTAAGAACCACACAGTCTACCTGGTGCATTAGGTCTATAATTAAACTACTGTATTTATTCATTGTCCTCTGAAGGCTGCTAGGATGATAATAATGTGTCCTCTCCCTTCCTATTGGTAGGCAAAAAGTAAAAGAAGCATCACTGCTATTCAGTAGAGAAGTAGTATGCTGTGCTTGCAAGTACTGGTCAGATGACACCCCTGTTGCATAGAGATGATATTTCCACCAGATTTGAGTCAACCATAGTTTAAGGCTAGATTTAGTTAAGGGCTTCTGAGATAAGGTTGTGATTCATGATTATTCTTTTGGAAATAAATGGTCTTGACTCAGAGCTGGGATTTGGGCTAGAAACCACCAGTTTGTATGCCACTTTTAGCAGCACAATAAATCGCTCAGCCTACAAGGGATAAAAATGAGCAAATCTTCGAGACACACAATCTAGAATACCATGCACATTCTACCATTTAAAATTTGTTTCTCTTAATGGGATAGCCAAATTTTGACCTATCAGGTTTCACTCTGGATAAAACACTACCACTCCACCTGGGACAAAACTGGAGTGGTAGTCTAAAGTTAATGAAAATTTCATGGTATATCATGACTAATATGACAAATAAGCTCATACCTGTGTGGAGAACTGAAAATAATAGCTCAAAACAACTCTGTGTGTGAAGGGAGCAGACCAGGTTCTGCCAAGGTGGTAGTGTGCTCTCCCCCCCCCATAATACCTTTATGTATTATTTTAATAATACATAATAATACATAATACCTTTAATCCTCTCTTTGTCTCTCTCTTTCATACGTCTTCTTTTCCTAATTTCCTTTTCTTGATATTTGGGTAACTTAAATCTAGGTGGGTTGAAATTTGCTTTATGAGATGTGTTATACTGATTGAATGTTTGCTTTCAAGTTTTGCCAAGTTCCCTTATTTTCCACAGTTTGTCAGTAAAAGTGTGTTACTTTGACCCTCCAAGAAGCATCACAGCATTTTTTTTAATGTGCTCGGTCCCAAAGCATAGAAGAACCGAAGGCCCTTTTAATAAATTCGTCAGGTGAATTTTGAGACCTTGAAACTTTTTGATGTAAAAACTTCTCAATGAGCTCATGGCCCGAGCCTGGGGTGTTACAGCCTGGTCCAGAGCGAATGTATGCCTTCGTGCAAGCTGTTTGTGCATAGGCTTGATATAACCAGTTGAATTCCTCAGTTTCAGCAGTACCTTCAGTGTAGGGCACAAAGGAAAGGAAAATGAGTGCTTTAGCTTGAAAGACAGGAGGAGGGAACTCTGCCTCCTGCTATCCCACTCATTTTGCTATCAAGTGCTTCCCAGTTAGGAGTGAGGACCAGAAAAAGTCCCAAATAACCTTTCTTTCCTTCTTCTTGATGTTATGGAAGGCATTTTTCTTTTCCAGTGTGATTAAGTAATCTCAAATTTTACACACTCATAGCTCTCACTCTGATGACTAGCACTTCATAAATTTTATTTGAGGATGTTGCTTTTCTTAGTAGACCGTGCAGTTAATGAAGTTTTCCTTCCTATACAGGAAGGAATGGAGCTTGAATGACCCCACATGCCTATATTTTGTGCTATATTAATTCTACCCAGAAAATTCTAAGGAAAAACTAGAATGCTGTGACCATTTTTTCAGAATATGTTCCACAGAAGGATTCCACAGTATAAGGAGATTTGGAAAGAAATACAGTTAATGAATCACTATTACATAAGCAACTTATTTCAAGAATAATTTGTTTTGATATTTCTGTAACTGCTAGATAATGTAATAAAAGATACAGATGAGGAGATGCACTTTTACGTTATCTTTATTACTACAAGTCAACATTTACCCTTTTGAAGATATATATTGTTAAAAGTGAATATATTATTGGGAATACCAGAAAGTCAATTAAAATAATTTGTGATGTTCCATATTATTTTTATTTTATATTAGTTTATTTTAAGGTGTTCTGCTTCTTGCTGCAGAAGAAGAAGCAACTGTTTGCAGGAGGACAAAACTGCTACACGCTACATATTATATATACTGCCTAACCTCAGTTCACACCCTTATTGTGTTCAGTCCACTTTGAAGCCTTTTAAAGTTTCTGGGAGACCAATATAAGAATAGTAAAGATGATAATAAAGATTTATGTGCCATTGTTATTATAAACAACAACCTGTCAGTATGAAAGGGGCAATAATTAAGTGCAATGTAAGGCTCCATTTGACTTTAAGATTGCTAAACTGAAATAAGGGGTAGTCATGTCCATTTGTATATTAGTAGAATTACTCTTAATGGTTCAGTCAGTGCTAAGTCTAACACAAACAGGTAACCATGACAACCAGGTCATGCTTTCTCATAGTTAGTTAAAGCAAAACTTGATTTAGTTCTGTATCAGATGAAAAGAGAAAGAAAATATCCCATGCATTCTCTCTTTCTTGCAAACTTAATGGAGTCTGCAACGAACCCTCATTTAATTTCAGGCATTAAAAATGCATCTGAGCTTTTTAACACTAGGGCATGCATAACTTAGGAAAAATCATACTGTGTGTTAAAAGGTAAACTTTCACTTGTTTTATATATTTTTTTCACATAGATTAATGGAAAATCAGGTTGTGTTTTTTTTCACTGTTTCAAATGTTGAGGTAAATTACATGGGAAGTCTCTGACTAGCAGGGAAAATGTATATACATTCTCTTTTTTATGTACAGTTATAGGAATCATTTGTTAGAATCAGATTGATACAGTGCAGCAAAATTCAATTAAGGTTTGAATTTAGAGAAAAATTAACATGTTACCATTAAAACAATTAACAAAATATAAAATATAATTAAAAAGAATCTAGTGGGAAACTTCAAAATATCTGAAAAGTGTGATATTAACAGCCTACGAGGAATATTCAGAATTTCACGTTGAACATGAGAAAGGAAGGGGAAAGTATATTTTTAACCAAACTACCAAGTCATCATCTGGAGAGCGTTAAATTTGTTGCCTTAATGCTTAAATGGAGTACTAGGCTCAGATTAGGAGTGCTTCTAATCAAATTTTTTTTTACAAGGCTTCCTAAAATGAATGAAATAATGAGAATGAAATACCTTTTCTTTGTTTGGTAGAAGTCCTTCACAAAGAAATTTTGTTGCTTTTTCACAAAGAAATGTTAAAACTGAAATTTCTGTTTTCAAATATTTCTATTATATTTCAGACATAAGAGTAAAAGAAAACATTTTATCAAAAAAGCCAGCAGGCTTACCAAATAAAAAACGGGTCCATTAAGTGAATGAAGGTAAAAATTAGAAAAATCGCTATTGCTTTGTATTTTTCCTGCAAAGAAAGCAAGACTTTCTATGAGATGAAATTCCAGAATCATTCATTTGATGACATACAGTCATTTTGTACCATTCACTTCAATGAAAGAACTCTTTCTTGAACATTTTTTTCTTCAGTACAAATTTGCCAGTTCATAAACTACCACAAAAAAGAAGTATAATACCCCTGAACTAAGATAATTTGTGTTCAAAGTATTTTCTTGATCCTAGTAAATTCAGGTGAGTTACAAGAAGCAGTTTATTGATCAAATGATGAGTGGAAACTGCAAGCCAACTGATGCCGAACAATGTCCTTAGGCTTCCTCCTCCTTACTCATGTTCAAGGTCTTAGAGCAAACACTGGGAATGTAAGACATTAAAATCTTACTAGGACAAGTGGCACAAGATTAGATACTGAAATTCAGTCTGTTATAAATTTCACCTCATAAAAACAATGCTGCCTCTCAGAAAAAAGAAGGGTGTTGTTAGTTATTTATTATTAGTTATAAAAATACATTACGAGCTATGTCAGAAACAGCTCTACAATTAACTCTGATATTTACAATTATATTTTTGTATTACATACATGTAAACAAAAGGAAACAAGCACAGGATATAATTTCTTGTCTTATCTTTGGAGAGCTCAGAAAGTAGATGCAGGTTCAGGCAGCAGAGTTGACTTTTTTGATTTTCAGCAGGTAGGATATATTTATTCTGCCAAATAGAGACCAGTTAAGATTTCAAGTATATTGTATATAGAACAGTTAAGGTTCTGTATATATTATGTATAGAACCTCTATTCTAAGCTATTATTAATTATCATGAAGTTTACATGTAATATATACATATCATGCAATACTGACATAGATAAACAACAACAGGAAATATTATACAACCCTGTTGCTGTCACAAGTCCATTGAAAAAATAAATACATTTTATACTTACATACATAAGAAAAAATTGTAGAACTATAACTATAACAATAATAAATCTAACCGCACAATATACTGGATATTAAGAACCCAGAACAAAGTAATGAACATTTGCTGAATATTTTTTATGACCTATATTCTCAGCTCATTTGCTTTGCAGATAAATGATTCATGCCAGGTATTGCACCTTTGGAAGGCTCTCTTACTTGTGTATGCCAAGATAAATTAGGAAGGCTAATGAATTCTAAAGTACTTCTGAGTAGAGAAAACTTACAGTATATCAGTTCAGGCAATGTGTGTTTGGTAACTAAGAAAAAAGAATGTAAATCTTGTGGAAAACAATATAGTTTCAATACCACAGATTGCCATTTTAAGACACAAATTTCCAACATATGTTTCTACTGGCATTTCACTGTGTGAAGAACCCTTAAGTAAATCCAGTTTATAGCTGTGCACTTGCAATGTATGCTAAGAAATCCTGGCATACAGAGAAATGTAGCAAAATGAACAGAACAACAGAAAGGTTACATGTTCTTCCACTTTTACATTCCTCCTCCAGTGACACTGTGTTGCTAAGTAATGTAGGCACATCAAAGTGTGCTTCATGTGTGTGTTTCATACTGCTACCTATAATATGTACAGTTGTGGGAAAGATATTAATATCATTGTATTACTGAAGACAAAATAGGCTCAGATAATAAAAGTATTGGAAGATGTATTTCTAGTTCATGTTTGTATTTGAATCTTTAACCATAATAGTGGTGAAAGTGTTTTAATTAAACACCTACTTCTGCTTCATAATGCAGCTTTTGATAAAGAATTAGGTCATCAGATTTATTTGAAGTCTGGATTTATGCACTGCATTTTTACTTCATTGTTGGATGAATCAACTATCTCTTATGTAATAACCCTTTGAAACTTCTGAAAGACAGAGATGGAAACTAACTAGATACTTTCTATTCTAATGGTATGAGAAATCAAAGAATACTTAAAAGAAGTTTTAATAACACAGTAATTAAGAATATTTAGCATTAGTGACAGTCAAACCTCATAAGTATTGTACTTTGAGCTTTGATTACGATGCAGCACCTGACTGGGTGTCTCATGAGATGTGACTTGCTTTCCATGGCATTTCTAGCCTTTCTTGATTTTAAAGAAGACAGCCGTACTTCATATACTTCATGTTCTTTAAACAATTCTCTTATTAACTGTTTCATAGCCCTAATCAGAGTTGTTATTGTGACCATTCTAGTTCTTACCAGAACATAGGAATTCAAAGGTAGACAAAAATTGTTATGCCTATAACAGGCAATAGATTTATCTTCAAATCAGCCACATCTTCCTAAAAAATTCTGCAGAGCCATCTTATACGTCTTCTGCACTTCTTTTCAAGTGGACAGCAAGGGAGAACAAACTTAACCACAAAAAATTCACAAAGAGGTGTCAGTTTAGCTCTGACATCTTACTTACCACTCAGGAACAATCTACACTCACATAAAAAGAGTATTATTGTATTAATCATAACACAAATTTTGCAAAAGACAGCATAGTTATTACAAATCTTGCTAACATTCCACACTCTTAAGCAGCTGGAACCATACATAGTGCTTAACATAGCAGTGTCTTCTACTTTTCTAATGGCAAAAAGCAGAAAATTCCATGCATTAACATAGTGGTAGATGAGGGCAGAAAAGGGTCACTGCTCTTTCACTTTATATGTAGCTGTGATTGTTCCTTCCCAATCTATGCAGTACCCTAGCTGTAGCCTAAGTCTCTTTCCTCTGTCAATGTTCAGCTGCTCTTGCTTCTTCCTTTTCTTGAAGTTAATGATCTAAATGAGACAGCTTGATTCTTCATGTCAGAACAGTGCAACCTTGCCTGTCACCTACTTCCTAGCAAGATGCAGTTACAGAGATTACTTTAGGTTTTTTATTTCTTATTCAGACTTCAAGTCAAATTATGTTCAGCCCAACACTTATGAGCTATTGTTAAGTCCCAGAGACGAGCTAAGGCCAAGTGCTCCTCAAGCCTCCAGTCCTGTATTTAGCTATTGCCAACTTTCTCTCCTTAGGAAAATTTTTTTTTTTATTTATTCCTCTTGAATCAAAAATGTCATGCTATCTTTTTTGAGTAGACAGGACATTGACATACATATTTCCTCACTGGATGCAAAATGTATGTGTCATGACATAACTGATTGAGCAATTCTGTCCTTTTTCTCACACTCCCTTTAGTTTAACTAAACATTTCCAATTGCTCGGATCTACTTCTTTAATTCTAATTAATACTCCTTCACAATCAAATTCTTCATAATGTTACATAATATATATTCTTGCTCCAAATGCATATAAACTCTCATCCTATTACTTTCACTGTATTTCATTTTACTGTATTTCATTAATCTTAGAATGCAAGTGCTAAAAGGTAGTGTTTCTGTCTTACTTTACATGCCTGAAGTATAAATAAAGCATCAGTTATTAGTTCTGGTGCCTTTAGGGAAACGTAGTGTCTAAGAAACACACTGACAGAAAGACATTTCACAAAATTTCCAGTAATATACTGGACTCCATTCAAGCCAAGGAATAAATTTAACACTGTATATAGCTCCAGAGGCAAACTGGAAATAGTTTACTTTCCCTCAATCAGAGAACAGAGTGTGGTTAAAGATTAAAGTACAGAATGAACGGAAATACTGATGTAAATTGCAGCTACAGGTGAGATTCACTGCATCTATGGAAAGTCCTAATCTTTTGACTGCATGTGAAAAGTTGGATGGGTCAAACACATCTCCTGCTGAGAAAGTTGCTGCAAAATTCTAACCGAGTAGCAATCCATCACTGTGGACTGAAGTAGTCAGTAAATGAAGGGTACGTGTGGAAGCAGATAGATAAGATGCCAGCAGTTATCATGCAGTAACAGGTAACTAAGTCCTTGTGCTTTGCAGTAACAAAATGACTTGTTATGAGCTCCAAGGAGTTTTCTCTGTCTGCTTATCATTCTACCTGAGCCTTTGATATATTTTTTTTTTTTACATCTTCCCTCATATTGTTCATAAACAGTGCCAAGCCCATAGGGAAATTCCATCCTAAGGCTATTCCTTCTTTCCCTCTTTCTAATGTCCTTCTTTCCTTAGCACTTCTGAATTTTCTAAATCATAATACAACACTGTTCTTCCATGGAATAGCATTATTGTACTATAATGGTCTTATAATGAGGTAACAAATTACATAGGAATGAGATCCATGATTTTAATGAGAAAGAAACAGAGAAAAAGTTCTTATTTTTCTACTTTAAACTGAGAATGAGTTTAGGGATTTTTCTTTCTCTCCCTCTTCTTATCAGGGAGGATTTAAACCAATAGGTGCTTCTTAAGACTTGGTTTTGCCTATTTTTCATTACTTAATATCTAAAGTCAGGCTACTTTGTTTGTTAACCTGTCACAGATTTACCGTATCACTCTTTGTCCTTTGTTTTTGTATTCAGGAGGAGAGCTACTTATTTCTTCAGCTGAGCCTTTGGACAACAATCAATAAATCAGAAAATTGTTAACAAAAGCCCAAGATCTTAGAATGTGCAGAACACATTTTCTGCCATTTTAGAAATGTTTGGACTTCTTAACACTTTAATTCCTAATCTTTCAGTAGCTGTTTAGTTTTAGTTTTCTACAAAAATTAGGATAAGCATCTTTGTTCTTTTTCATTTTGGCAGAGCTGGTAGGTATATGATATCTGCCCAGAATTTGCTTTGTCAGTGGTTTTGGTATCTGTACTTTGTCAGAATTGTTTAATTTACAGTTATGAAGGGAACAGCCTAAACTTAATTCATGCTGCAATTTTTTTCTTCATTTGCCAAAAGAGCTGGAAGGCAGAGTTATTACTAGATGCAATGACTCCGATTTCATATCTTATTTCAATTAATAATTTTAGACTCAGACATCACATAGCTATCTAAAAAGGAAATTAATTGAAGGGGGAAGGGGGGGGAGAAGCAGCATTCATCCAAGTATTCCTCTGTGTAACATTCATATAAGGTTTGAATTCATACTCTTAATTTTCTCTTAAATTTGGTCCTGAGAAGCAACTGAAATTGTCTTCATCAGAAAGCAGAAACTAGTCCAGATGTCATGTTGTCCAATCTCCACTATCTGAGCTAACTGCACCTATTTTCTTTTTCCTGTTATAATCTACATTTTAAAATGCTACTCTAAATGCTATTTAATTACCCTCTTTACTTTCATGACAGTAAACCATTGCAGACAGCAGCATGATGCAGCAGTACCCACAGTAGCTGAGGATATCAGGACCAGCTTCTGCAGGCTCCATGTGACTAATTTGTCTTGCATGTCTCTCTGGCAACTCTCACTGTGTTGCCATGACCTGTCTCAAGGGAAAAAAAATAAAATTTGGAGCTCATAAAAGGGCCTCTTATACTAGTAAGCTTATCCAATGGAATTAGCCATGACGCCACTGAAGTACCAAAACTTAAGAAAAAGAGTTTATTCCAGTTAGCCTTTCTCTTTTGGTAGACCTGTAAGGCATATCAAGTCTACCTATGATTTACCTAAATGCAGAGCCTAATCCAAGTTTCAGGCATATCAAGACCCTGCAATTATTGCTTACTAGAAAATTCAACTCTTTCTCATCCTCTATATTTCAAGTTATTAATTACTTTTGCCCTGTACTTGCCTCATGTTTCCTCCTTATTTCATGTACTAGATTTAAAATAGAAATTCAAGTTATTACTTCATGTTTCAAAAGAGCCACAATAAATTTTTCTCTATGCAACAGCCTACATTCTTAAGTTTCTCACACTTTAGCAATGTGGCAGTAGCCTATACTTCATACTAATTTTTTGTCATGTTACATTTAATTTTGGCTATGAAAGTGTAGTTTTGATGGTTTTTTTCCAAGCTCTTTCTTTTAAAAGACTGTAACTGACCTAGATCTACTAATAAGGAAAAGTGACTGTTGTAAGGACTTACAGAGCACAGTCGCCTGTCTCAAACACTGTTAAGGCCACAGAAGGATTTTGCCATGAGATAAACACAGAAGGGAATGACAGAATGGCACTAACTCCAGGCCTGGCAGGGCTGAGATCTGGTTAGCACATCCTTGGTAACACATCTGGGCCTAAAAATTCCCACTATGGCAAATTCTGTAAAGAAGCACCTGCTCATATACTTATCACTGGTCAAAGATCACTCCAAGTTGTGGGACAGATGTAATCTGCAACCATCAATGACCACTGAGGTACCTCCCCCTGCCAAATATTACTCTGTGGATACCTGGAACTGGGACTGTAGATAAGATAAAGATGGTTCTATTGTCTGGGTGTTACCTCAGGCCTAGGTAAACAAAACTTGAGGAGAAGAATGTATCATGGATAATGGACACAAAGAACACACAATTTATGGGCCATAAGGAAAGAAAATGCAGCAACTGTGCTGAAATCAGCTCTAACTGAGTAAAAGGTAATTCCAGCAGGGGGAAATCATGGCCACTGACTCACAATCCACTGACCCAAGCAACCCACTGACTCAAAAGAAAAGAAAGAGTGAGCATGTGGACTAATTAGCATTAGAGAACTGTGTAGCCAACGACCGTTCCTTTTTTTTGCTAAAATGTATAAAGACTGAAAAGCTTTGAACAACTTCACCACTGAAAAGTCCAAGTGAAGAAGGATCAATGGGACTACCACGTGTGACTATCTTCTGCTTGATCTGTCTGTCTCCCTCTCTCTTCTCTTTTCCATTTCTTTCTGTTAAAAAAATCAGTACTATTGACTTTGGCATATAGTCCCATTTGCACCTTAATTCAGGCAGAGGCATCTCTCAATAATTGGATCTTAACAACTATGTGAAACTAGTTGACATGTTCCTCATCTGCCTAGTTACTGATGTCTGAGAATCAAAACAAATTTGTCTTACTGTAAACCACAAACTTGAAGAGTCATTGGGAAAAAAATGAGTAATTGAGGTTTTTCTCTCTGTAAAACTCTTATTTAACTAAATTTCATTTTATTTTTTGACTTGTTGGACTTTGATTATTTCGTTATTGACCCTAAGGGAAAGTTTCTCTAACTTAAGATGTGAAAGGAAGAAGCATCCTCATTTTTCACTGGACACTCACGTGAAGTGTCCTTTTTCTTCTCTTCCTGTTTCATTGATCTGATCTGGGAAATATTACTCTCAACTGAGCAAAATAGGTTCTGAGAATTTCTCCATTGTGTATAGTGAACTCCCTAATCACCCATCTACTCAGTACTCTTCAACAGTTTCTTTCAAGAATAATTTTAAAATATTTCTCTTTTTTTTGCCAGAGATACAGAATTCTTAGAGGAATTGAATTATTGCAGTTCAGCTGCACTCTAAAGCTCAGAAATTTAAGACATTATAAGAATTTCTTAGATAAGTATGCTGAAGGTATATTCAGTCAAGTATTGAGTGTCTTATTTTACTCTCAGGGCTCTACATACTGAATAAAATTTTAATTCTGGAGCACAGTTTTGTACTACTTGTAAGATACAGGTTTGTTGCTCTCTCCTTTCCAGAGCTAAAAATTTTTTCTGATATCCACACACAGGGATTTTTGGCCCTTTAGGTGACTTCTTGTGCATAGACAAATGCTAAGCCAACAAATACTTTGAGTGCTCTTTAGATTAAATGCTGTGCGTTCACTATACTAAATGCTGTCAGATATCAGCTATTCTGAGAAATCTTGTATCTCCTTTTACAGGTGGTATTGTTGTTCTCTGACACATTTTATCTGCAGGATTTTCTACTAGTGATTGCTTTATATCCATTTATGTCTTGATATATAGAGAAGCACCTAGAAATATGATTTTGAATTTGTTTTATTCTATTCTTGTGGAAAATTATAGTTCAGTATTATCTGATGATGTATGATATTTTACTTTTAGGTATGCTAGTACTAATAACAAAGCCCCAAACAGAATTTGGAGTTTTTTGTGAATGGTACAGTATAAAACATCTTGCTTTGGGCTACCTTTTTCCAATGTCTTGATGCATGAAAATAAAACTCTTGAACAGAGTTATTTGACTGCTTAAAAATCTTCTGTTCTAAGGTGCAAATTTATTTCAGAGGAATTTTGTGAAGCAGAGGGCTATTTCTGGGTTTTCCTGGAGGTTGTGCTTCAGGACATATCCAAAGCTCTGCTCCTCCAGCTAGAAGAGTATGAAAAACACTTTAGAAAATAAACCCAGATATGTCATATGCACTAAACACATCAAGTGTTAAGGTTCAACATTGTAGATAACATTATAAATGTATAAATTATCTCCTTCCTTTCCTGCCTCCTCTGAACATCCTCTAGCTATTGACATTGCCATGACGAATGACATTTGTCCCATCAAGTTTCAGTAATGGCAACAAGATCATAGCTATCTGGCATCATGGTGGCTTCCAGCTCCTCCTGTTTGTTGCCCATTGTCATAGGTTTGTGTGGCTGGGGGTTTTTGATATTGAGGGAGGCCATAGGGGCTCCATGCTTTGGGATAAAGGCAATTCATCTGGGCTGTTGCCTGTGTTGCCTTCCTAGAGAAACACTAGATATTTCCCTAGTGGCTTCTGTTACTTCAGGAGTCCCTGATTTGTCTCCATTAAGTCACTAGATCTTACAGATATATTTTATATGAGATGTCATTATTTGTTAAGGATGCTATGATTCTTCTTAAATGATAGATGAAGGACTGAAATATAGTGGCTGCATTTTAATAGATGTTGAAACATGAAGCCATGTGGCTGTGGCACTTGGCGATATGGTTTGGTGGTAAACACATCAGTGCAAAGTTAACGGTTGAACTTGATGATTTTAGAGGTCTTTTCTAACCTTAAGGATTCTGTGATCTTGTGATTCTATGTTCAACATTTAAATCCTAATGAAGAAAGCACTCCTCTTTGGGGCATTTTGTCAGAACAAATTCAGTTTAGACATATGCACAATCTCTGTTCTGAAGAGAAATGCTTTTAAACCTATTTTCTAGAATGGGCTCAATTGTTTGTAATGTAACACTTTGCATATGAAAGCTTTTATATTCAAAGAGACATGCAGAAATTACTTAATTTTGATATCATTTTTTAGCCATTCTCAAGCTACAAGGACTCCTTGGGCCAGGCACTACTATTAAGTGAGATAAACACCATACAAACATGGATGTTCTGGTGCTAAAGGCAGCCTGACTTTTTAAATATGTGGAATGTTCTGAGCTGCAGAGACATTTCAGTAATTTTGCTTGGAAGGACACCAAGTTCAGGCAACTTGTTATCTCTAGATGTGCCTGCTACACAGGCCCATTGATCCTCCAGTTGCAGGATGGTTATCAGACTGGCTTAGCCCTGTGGGAACCCCAGGCCCAGGCTATTTCTCTGTTCAGCCTAATAAGCCCTGCTGCTGGAGTACTTGGGTTCAGAGCAAGGAGCCTCACTGAGGTTTCAGAGCAGCCACACTGAGTCAAGCAAGGAAAGTGCTGAGCCCCAGAGTTAATAAGCTCAGCTGACCCTGAACTAACTCATTATGAAGAACTGGAAAGTTTCTGCAGTGACCTCCATACCTTTGTCGTTTGGGGTCAGGAGTATTTCAACTCACTGAATAATGAAGAGCTGAATACATGCATGAGGGCTTGATTCTGTGTTGTATTTGCCTTTTGAAACTCTAAGCCATAATTTGGACCTCTTTACAGAAATTCTAATGTCTGAAATTACCTTTTTCAGACTTTTTTACTTATTTTTTTTAAATTTTTGTTTGTTTGTTTGGTTGGTTGGTTGTTTTTTTGTTGTAGTCCAGCAAGTTGAACTAGTGCTAAGGAGCCCACTGCAACAAACATGAAAATGCCACATTTCTCATTTAAAAGTGGTGGTAGAAATTTAAGAATGGGGATATTCATCATTTATTTTACATCTATTAGTTTTATTTGTAATAATTTCCTACCACAGGTCCCAGCTGGTATTTTCAGAATAGTATGAAATTGTTTTTCAAGTTCTGAGTTCCATCCTTCACTTATAAATGTGATACCATAATGCAATACAATCTCCTCTGCTAATGACCTAATCTGATTTGGAACAAAGGGTCTTTTAGAAAATTCTCATAAGGATTAACCACTTCCAAGGTAAATCAGCATATGTACACTGCTACTCTAAGAGGTGGTTTCCTAGGTACTAGGACAGGTCTTCATCAGCAGCTGATACAGAAAAACAGGACAAAGAGACTGCAAGTAAAGGGAAATAAAGGTTTTTTTGAAGGAAAGAAAACAACAGAGGAAAGTAATGGTTTCTGTCTCTTCAAATTACTGATGCATGTGTTTTCTGCAGTTAGGTTTTTGCAGCTCTCACAGCATATCAGCCTAAGTCAGCAGCTATAAGGTCAACTTACCCCACCATCGCCTTGCATCAGACTCTACCTTCCTGTAGCAAGCAGCATTTCCCTTCAGACTTTTTAGTCCTTCCAAAATCTCTGACTAGGCTTTGATTTCAGGATCTGGAAGTTTCAGAGGAGATTTTGTAGAGGTGTGCATTAATTCAATTTCTTATTTTCTTACAACAACTTATGAAAAGTTTGGTTTCATTCTTTCCCTGTCCCTCAGAGAAACTGAAAACTAGATAGAAACATGTATAAGAAAAATAAAGACTGAAGCTCCTAACCCTCTTCATTATTCTTCTTCCTTCACAGTTTTTGAGCAGATTTTTAAATTTACTGTGAGAAGGTTTGGGGTTTTTTTTTTGGCATTATGGTTCAGATCATTTATCCTACCTTCTTCAATATGTTCACATTGTTGATATTGGATTGATAATGGTAGATACATGTGTAGGAACATGTTTTAAGATGATTTACCTGTTATGTAAGCGATGATGTTGAAAATTCTGTTACAGGGTTTGAAAAACCTTGTTATCACGAGCCTACTAAAGATATACATAGAAAGTTTTCAAAAGCTAACTTACAGTTACCATGCTCATTATCATTTCCTTAGTTACTAGTAAAATTTCCCTCAAATTTTCAGAAAAATTTCAAGGTGAAGATTTTGCACCACAGCTATAACTTCAGTCTTTTACCTGTGTGTATATGAGGCAGATACTTTTGTCTTTTAAACTTTTGTCTTTAGCTGATAAATATTGGATATGTGCCTTGGCATGCAGGCCAGTTTTTAGATCAAAGTGGACAAAACTAACTACAAATGAAAGTAGAAATACAAATATACAACTACATATAAAATTATAAGAAAATATAAGAACCTGTGAGCCTGAGTCTGAGATGTTTAATTCAGTAATCATGGTCTACATGTTAATATATGCTAAGGCAAAATTTAACAACAACAAAAAAACTAACCAGAAAAACAAACAAGTTTTTTCTTTTCTGTTAAAGAGAATGTCACAAGGGAATGAAAAACTTTTAATTGAGTTTTGAAACACTGCCTTTGATTCTTTTAATGCTGTAGCAAATAGGTCACTGTCTGATTAAGCCTCGTTAACAACTTCCTGTCCAGGGACTGGAAATTACTATGTGAAATAAGATCAAAAAAAAAAAAAAAAATAGCAGGTATTTTATAGCTATAATTTTTTAGACAGAAAAAGAATGCAAAAAATTAAAAGAAATTATGTAGACCAAGATGGTCTTTTTAGAATATATTAGGTCAAATATGAATTGTTTGATTACAATAGATACTTTATATACTTGTAAAGATGGTAAAGTAATTTTCCTTTACCACAGTTCTTCTCATGTTGCATTTTTTCATTCACTGCTCTCACCCACTGAATGGCAGATGCATCTCCCACCTCAACCTCTGCCAACAGCCCTTGTTTTGACATAGTGTCTGGGGAAGACAGGGATGTGAGTGAAGCAGGGCTAGAGAAGAGGATGACAGAGGCATAAATATCTGCTGAGAGGGCTGCTTTGAAAGACACTTTTATTTGAAAGCTGCTTTTTCCTGAGGGAGAATAGGATGTAGGATCTCTTTACATAATTGACTTCTCCCTTCCATGGCGATTGGATACAGTCAAATGTGAAAATTACATTTCTGCTTTGATACTTAAAGGGTGTTTTTTTCCTCAATTGTTTTGGGTTTTGTTTGAGTTTGTTTGTTTCTTTGCTTTTAAACAAACCAAAGGAAAAACTATTCTATCCTAAGGACAACGAGTTTTCTGTTAATTGTTTAACTACAATATAATTTCCAAAGATATTCAACAAGTAGTCTACCTCTACTTCCATTTAAGTCAGCAATGAACTTACTTGGTGGGTGTCGGCACTTACTGTGGACACATATGAGAATAATCATAAGCTGTAATGTAGGGATTTTGAAAAATCCTGTTCTGTACAATCCCTGAGTGGAGGTTCAGACACATAAAGCTAATTCCTGTCTATGTATCCAGAGATAACAAACCTCCACCATTTAATGATTTCTTGTGTATATTTAAGAGCTCCACAAGCACATTCCTCAATCCCAGAAGGCCTGACACCTCAAGCTTTTCTTTAGTTTGCACCAAGCTCAAGATGAAAAAAAATTAACTATTTTAAAGCTCTACTCTACAACTATTAAAAAAAAAAATCTATTATATCTTTCATTGTACATTTTGACAACTGGGATCATACCAATTACAGGTACATGCATATGTATGTACACAAATACATAAAATTAATGAAATGGTTACTTGGTTATAATTCATTACTGAGTGAAAGAAAATCTGAACAACAGCTGAATAAGCGAATAAATGTTAAAATGACATTTTGACCAAATATATTGAGAAGAAGCAGACAGAAAAGAATAGAAAGAGGAAAGACTGAGGAGCATCAGCGTCAAAACAGACAGAAGAAAAAGTTATCAGCTTCCTCTCTATCTTGCTAATTACTCTCAGCCAATGGCCAATATACCTATTATATCTGAGAAGGAATAATTTCTTGCAGCAATGTGTAGCCTAAGGAATGCTGGGCTAAAGCAGATCTGTGAAAGAGGCCGTGGGGGTGCTGGTGAGCCAGCAACACACGGACTGAAGAAGAGGCCACCAAACTCATGGACTGTGACAGTGAGGGGAAAGACCAGTATACTGAAGGAAGGGATTATACCTCTCTATGTGGCACTTGGTAGACCACAACTAGAGTGTTGTCATGATGGACAACACAAGAACAAGAGGTGATGACCAAAAGTTGAATAAGAGAGGATCAGACTAGATATAAGTTAACAAAATTCTACTGTGAGGAAAATATAGCCGTGGATAAGTATGCTTAAAGATGTGCAATTCCCCTCATTTGAGGGTTTTGAGATCTGATGGGATAAGGCCTTGAGCAACCTGCTCTGATCCCACCACTTGAACAGAGAGGCAGACAACAGAGTCTCTTGAATTCCTTTTTAATTCCTTTTTATTCTCTTACATGCATTAACAAGAACCACGATCTTACGTGCATTGCTGTTGCTCAAAACCTTCAGTTTTAATCATATAACATATGCATTTAATAACCTGTGACCTGAACTATCAGCTCAAACTGGTATTCAATACTGAAGTAAATTTTGGTGCTTTATTAAATATCCAGTGAAAGGAAGACTCATGATTCTGTTAGGTCAATAACTGCAGTAGACCAAGGCGGATGTGAAAGCGATCTGGCTGTGCCATCTGTCACCCCACTAATTGCCAGAGTTGATTTGGCTGATCTGGCTGCCTAGGCAGGTGTCCCCTTCCTCTCTCAATGTTCCATGTGTGTCCCTCCTGAAGTTGCATGCTCAGTCAAAGAGGTCGACCTCCCCAACATTCATTGGTACCATTCATTGGTCAAGGGTATACAGTACCTGTGCTCCCCAGGCAGAACCTCCAAACAAGCTCAAGGTCCATTTGTAGGAGAACATAGGGCAGTCAAGCTTCCAAGACTGCAGACACATCCAAGTGAGGCGCTGCATGGGGCAGTCTGCCATTGCTTAAATTTTTTTTCTGGAGCACAGGCCCTTTGAGGAGAGGCTGAGGGAGCTGGGGTTGTTTAGCCTGGAGAAGAGAAGGCTCAGGGGAGACCTCCTCACTCTCTACAACTACCTGAAAGGAGGTTGTGGACAGGTGGGTCTTCTCCAAGGCAACTAACAATAGGACAAGAGGACACAGTTTTAAGCTGTTCCAGGAGAGATGTAAGGTGGACACTAGGAAGAAGTTCTACACAGAAAGAGTGAATGAACATTGGAACGGGCTCCCCAAGGGGGTGGTGGAGTCACTGTCCCTGAAGGTGTTTAAGGAAAGGACTGGATGTGCCATAGCCTAGTTTGCAAGATGGTGTTAGGTCATAGATTGGACTCAGTGATCTCAGAGGTCTTTTCCAACCTAGTTGATTCTGTGATTCTATTACTCTGTGATAAAACTCACTGGGTCAAATTCACGCCTAAATTTATTTTATTGATTTTGGAGGTTTATCACAGGAAATGCTATGTCAAGTATTTTCTCTATGTATTCAGTGATTCATAGGGAGTAAAGAAACCCCATAACAAAAAAAAAAAGAGAATAAATCTGATTGTAGAAGAGTTTCTTCCATAACCCAAGCAGTTTGTGTTGGGTATGTGTCTGTATATGCAATATATGTTTTCATTTTACATTAATAACTCTGAAAGTTTTCCCCATCTTCATGTATGTCTAATATTTTCATAGTGTTGAGAAATATATTTGGTTCAGGTAGCTCTGTTTGCAAGATGCAGTTTGAGATGCAGATTGAGATACAGGTTGAGCTCTGGATGGAAGCCTGAGACAAGTGTCCATGGACTTCCAACCCTTTGGTTAACAAAGGGCACAAAAATGGGTGGTGCCAGACAGGTGGGAGGATACTGGGAAACACAGCAGGAGCCATGAGCTGACGACTTTTTTGGATAACAGAAGGCATGAAGACCAGTGGCACCAGCCAGGTGGATGGACACTGGGAGACATGGAAGGAGCAGAGGACTCAGGAGAGAGAGAGAGAGACTTGTGAGCCATTTGGAATGTGAGGGTATAAAAGCCCAAGAGTTCCTTTGTGTCACTGGAAGTGTAACTGCCAGAAAGTTTCATGAATGATCAGACAGGGAAGTGACCTTAACAACAGTTATACTAAAGCCTTAACTTCAACAATATTTTTGAAGAAATTAATGACAAAATTTCCAAGAATAGATATGGAAAAATTTTAAATTACCAATGAACATCAGAAGTAGATTACAGTTCAGTCTATAATTTAGGTCATGCTTTTTAGTTAATTTATTGTAATGAATTGGAAATTAGACACATAAATCACCATATGAATTGTGAAGCATGAAGTTAGTGAAAAACTAATTTATATTTATGTTTAACAATATTTCTTCTGTCATAATTTATTTAATCCATAAATCTCAATGGTGAAAATTACCTTTGAGTGGAGAATATCAGCAAGAACACTAAAGAATAGTTTTTCCAAGACTTATGTTCAATGTAGGATTGTGAAGTACTGTACACAAGACTGGAATAATTCTTCATTGCTTAGGACTTAAAATATTACAAATTATGAATTATTGTCTCACATTATCACAGTCATCCTCTGGTTTGAACTAGTTCTTGTTACTCTCCTGTTTTGGAATCCAAAGAGACAGAGCTAGACTTACATATCTGCTTTTATTTAGATGAATTCCACATATATTCCCAGAGCTGTTTTTACATTCTTAACACTATCCAAAAACCTTCAGAGGTGCATACTGTATTTGTAAGGTTATGAGTTTAAGGAATTTTAGTGAAAAGAGTGTGCTTACATTTGTTTCTTCCAAAGCATACAGAAAGAAATCTTGGCAGACATTAAAATCTACAGTAGAACATTTTATCTGATGAAAAAATTTACATTTAAATAAATTTCAATTATTTTCAATATTTTTTAATGATTTATTAAATGTTAAGGAAAATTGCATGACTCCTGACTTGAATCTCTTCAATGTATACATGAAGAACATAGCTAGTGCTTCTGTACAGCTCTGATAGAACAATTAAAAAAATCTTGTTTTCCTAACCATTCATATTTTTAGAAACAATAAGATTATTTGAATTTATGAAATTAAATGTTTAAGTACTTTATATGCTTAGTATAGGATAAATGTGGTTTTATCTTGTCTTGTTTACCAACCCTGGTTCTGTTACTCTAAATCCAGTTCCAACACACTGAAATTACTTGAATTTACAGGGAACTCCTAAAAATTTTAGCCAGTATGTCCAGCCTGATGCTTTCTTATATGTGATGTCCAGTACTTATTTTGAAACATTACAGTGATGGAGAATGAGCATATGATGTCATGAGAAAAACCATGTAAATCCATTTGTTTCAGTGGCTTCTAGACACCATGTAGGAAAAAAAAATGTTAACATTTGAAGAAAAAAATCAAAAGAGCATCAAAAGGAGCGTGGGATGCAACCTACTAAACACTAAATTAGGTAAAATGTTCAGTGAGTGGGTAGACATAACAGAGCACGGCAAGGAGGATACACCATGAAGTGTTTTCTATACATCTCCTTCTCTCCTAAGCATTTATGAAGTCAAGTCCTCAATACTCTAGAGAAAATTTAACATCTTTGTTAAAAACTCATGGGATCAAACAATCTTTGATGCCTTCAGACCTCTCACTCAGAATTTAGTGGGCAACACCTTAGAGTATAGTTGCTGCTGCCATTCAGTGCCGTAAACAGTTTGCAATGAAAGTATAAGACCAATAATTTTACAAAATGAGATGAAGCATTATTAAAGGCAGTGGATCTCCAGAGTTGAAATTATAATACAAAATGTTGACACTATAAAATAAAACATTTTGTTAAATCTCAAGGTGGTACTCAGCAGTGATAATGTTGCATGGATCACTGCTCAACTGTCACATTAATAAGGCACATTAGAATGATGGTACTGTTCCATGTCATTCAGGTTTTTCCACACCTCTTCCCTGAAAAAGTAGTTTAGTTACTTTTCTTAAGACAGTTATAATTACACTTTTTAAAATTTGGTTATCACTAAAGGGAATATTTTATAAATAATTGTTTTATATTGTAATAATGAAGAGCTTACGTCTACTCTGTGTAAAGCCATAAAGATAAACATTATGGATAATCAGTTATTCAAATGCAAATTTGATATTCTAGAAAGTAGAGTTCACCTTGCTAGAGTTGAGGAAACATTTGCATGTTATTCTTTGGCATATGGTGTGACTCTTGTGGATGATACTGTGCAGGTTTGAGGGCTGGACTCGAAGGTCCTTCCAACTTAGCGTATTCTGTGATTCTATGATTCTGTGGTGTTCAAAGGTTACCATGATTTTAAAAGGAAAAGCTTACACTGGCTTTGTTATGAATTATTATTGATCTGTGTTGTTTTCTGACAAAATTATTAATTACTTTACTCTGGTCTTTATAAAACAAATGAAATAAAAAACCAAACCAAACAAAACAAAAAACCAAACTAACCTGGAAAGGAAACCAAGGGAACTGCAGATTTATTGTTTGTTTTCTTACTTTCACTAAAATGATCTCTAGAGTTTTCAACTTGAAGCTAATTCTTCTTATCTGTTCTAAAGCTTACCTATATTAACATGTATTGTAAGTAGTCTGAATATAAAAGATAGTACCTGCTACATGCAGCTTCTTTTGTTCTTTTAGGATTACATCTAACAACATTTGTCCAAATTTTCTCAGCTTTGAACAAATGTGCTAAATAGAGGAGAGATGTTTTTCTCCAGATGTAGGCACCTACACAGCAGGCAGCCATAACTTGTGTGGCTGCGTGCCCAGAGTCCAAGCAGGAGGTGGGAGGACAGAAAATCTTAACTGCAGTTCTCCTCAATTCTATGGCAAATTGTCTTGTTCTGGAGCATGTTGTGTTTATACTTACACAGTAATTTACATGCATGTAAAGTTAGAGGACAATATTTGTTGGTTTTGTTTGCCCTTTATGGATCTGCATGATGTTGTTCCAGTTGAGCACCTACAATTCAGGCATTGCATCTGAATCTGCATCTGAATCTGCAGATTTGTGATCCTAAGAACTTACATAAACCCTTACAAGAGTGTCAGTTGCAGTGCCTAAAATTCATTATTTGATCTCAGCTACATCTGAAGGAGCCAGAGTTAAGTTTCTAGGCAATATAGAAATTATGTTGCCTCTAAATGCTGGTTCATGTGACTAGTCATTTGGATATCCCCATACTGCTAGTCATGCATTAAGGATGAGCCTGGCTTGGGTTTTCAAATAAGGGTTTCTAAAGAATCAGTACCTAGTTTTTTCTTTCAATGAAAGTCCTCAAACTGAGCAGAAATTGGATTCTCAAAAAGCAGATATATCCTTTAGTTCAGAAGCCAAAAACGAGGGCTAATTTCTCCTAAATCAGTGCCCCAAAAAGACACAACACAGAATGGTAGCTCCTCTGCCTTATGTTATTTCTGCAAAAATCTGAACTTGAGACAGCTTTACAAAGAGGTAGAAAGGCTCCTACTCTGTTTCCTTTACATTCTTCTTAGACTGCTCTCTCAGAAACTGCAGTAGCTGGTCTAAACAGCATGAACCAAGAGTAAAGATTGTTTCTTCTACCCTGGGGAAGGCATAGGGAAAGTGGAATCATATGGTCACAAAACTATGATGTGAACAGCAGGCAGAGCTTTTTACC
>NW_020955743.1:161324-166225 GCF_003031625.1 Empidonax traillii | reverse complement strand
TTTTTCATTAAGAGACACTTCAAAGAGATTTAATTGCATATTTCACGTCTCATGTGTTTTCAGTGGTATTTGCAGCACCAGTATTTCTCCTGTCAAAAATAAAATATAAGCTATGAATATCCTTTCATTACTGCTTACTGTCAAGAAAATCAATGGTACATGACTCCTTTTGACTTCAGTAAAACTGAAAAACCTCTTTTTTAACCATATCTTCTATTTAAGTAGTATGAATAATGTTTGCATCTGAAATGGTTGTCTAAGAAGAAAAGCATGCGAAATATATCAGAATGATTTGTTTTTCTGATAGCAGCAGTTACTGAGGTGACATTTTATGTGTGAAAGACTCATTCTCATTTCTTGCTTTTACTCCAAAGAAAAGGGACTAAGAGGAAGAAAGTGATCCTAAAAACTTGTTTGAAACTTGGAGATGTCTGAGGCTGTGTTTTGAGGGGAATGAAAAGGAAGAGTAGGGGAGAAGGTGGGATTTCTTTTAATCAGCTTGCCTCATTATTTTTCTAAGGCCATCAAGGAAATATTTGTTTTATAATTATTCTATTATCCACTGTTATTTTAAGGAGTCAATTTTAATTCAAGTGGAGAACACAAGCATTCTGTTAACTCTTTGGTCCACTTTCATGATCTCAATCTCTCCAGAAATGTTATCTGAAAGTATCTCTGTTTCATTCTTTCCCACTTACCATTGTCCCTATTCTACAATATGCTAAGGAACAAAATAGGCTGACAGATCAAAGTTTGGCAGTTGCATGAGCTCGATGGGGAACTGATCCAAATCAATCCTAAACCCAATGAATGTAACAAAAATAACATGGACTTGTTCCCTGATCTCATCCTTTAATTGTTCACACTGAGAGCTGTGTCAGCATGGCTGAAGAAGAGACCCATTCAGATCTGGAGCTGGAGCAGAACAGCCAGCAGTAAATTTCTGGTCCTGAGCAGTTTCTTCTCCTTTAAACTGATATTGTTAGCAGACAAGTTTTACCACTGAAGTGGGGATGGGTAGAGAGGAGAGGGAGGAAATGATTGGGAGAGGGAAGAGATGTTCCATCTTTTCTGTGAGTTATATCTTCCTATAAGATACAAGACATAAATACCAGTGTTACTCAGCAAGAGGGTAGTACGGTGACAAACCCACTGTAAGAAAGCAATGATATTTTGATCTTGAGAAAACTGGGAAGACTGCTTTAAATCAGATATCTTTTTCTGCAGTGCTGGATACCAGGATTAAACACGTGATTTTTTGCCAAAAACAATCGCATCTAATGTAATTCTTCATTCTTTACCTATTATCTTTGTACGAAAAAAAAAATCCCCAAAAGGCAACTTTCCTCAGAGAAATCAGTAGGAGTTACTGAAGCTGAATGTACCTCTCAAATTTGATTCAAAACAACTTATGATGATTTCTTTCTCATAAATATTTTTTTTTGTTGGGTTAAGCAACCCACATGTACTTACGCTGAAAACACAAACAAAGAATAGGTTCAGTGCATTTGCTTGAAGACTGTTTTCTTTTCCCCTCAAGAAATGAAATCTTTCACCTCAAGTTAGTACATCTGCCTTATAATCACTTGGAAATCTTAGGCCCTGTTCTCTTCAACGTCTTCATAAATGGAAGGGATACTAAGCAAGTTTGCAGAGGACACAAAACTGGGAGTTGCTGTTGACTCCCTCAAAAGCAGAGGACTGGGCAATCACCAACCATATGAAGTTCAAACAAGGGAAAGTCCTGGATTCTGCACTTGGGGTGCAGTAATGTTGGATGTTTGTACAGATTGGTGAATGAGATGCTGGAAAGCAGTGCCACAGAAAGGGACCTGGGGGTCCTGGTCACGGGCAAGTTGAATCTGAGTCAACAGTGCCCCGGCAGCCAGGAGGGCCAACTGTGTCCTGGGGGGCTTGTCCCGCTCTGCTCTGCACTGAGGTGACCTCAGCTTGAATATTGTGCACAGTTTTGGGCACTGCAATATAAGATTTTAAGCTATTAGAGAGTGTCTGAAGGAGGGCAACAAAGATAGTGAAGGGTCTTGAGGGGAAGCTGTATGAGGAGCGGCTGAGGTCACTTGGTGTGTTCAGCCTGGAGAAGAGGAGACTGAGGGGAGACCTCATTGCAGTCTACAGCTTCCTCATGAGGAGAAAAAGAGGGTCAAGCACTGATCTCTGTGGTGACCCAAGGGAATGGCCTGAAGTTGTGTCAGGGGAGATTTAGGTTGGATATTAGAAAAAGATTCTTTACCCAGAGGGTGGTTAAGTACTAAAGAAGGCTCCCCAGTGAAGTGGTGACAGTATCAAGCCTGCCAGAGTTCAAGAGGCATTTGGATGATACTCTGAGGCACACGGTGTGACTCCTGGGAATGGTCCTGTGCAGGGCCAGGAGTTGAACTTGATGATCCTTTTGTGTCCCTTTTAACTCAGTGTTTTCTGTGATTCTGTGTTCATTATTTTTTGAAATCACAGAATATATGTCAGTTTCTATTAAAACGGAATCCTGGAATGATGAACAGATAGACTCTTTGGAATAAGTGACATTTTTTTTCAGTTGTTGCAACAGGAAAACTGAGATCTAAATATTTCAGCAAAAAATATTAATTTATTATAATACTACCATAATTCTATAATCTGAGTATTTTAAAGACTGGATATTGACTATGAAAATGTCTGTCTACACAAGTATTCAGGATAATTCTCTGCTCTAACATATGGTAAAGTAGTAGCCTTTCAAATAATTTAAACAGGTGAATTTACCAGTAAGCAGCCAGTTATTAGATATTTTCCCAAATGCAACCATCTTATGTGCTTCATAAAAAATACTAAATTTGTAGAGGGGGTTGGGAGCAGAGCTCTGTAAACCTTCCAAGTAAATGGGATGCTGGGTGCTAACAAACAAAATTGGAAATAGACCAAAAGAACATTTATTTTGTTTTCAGAAGACATTATTAATCAAATCAGAAAAAAGGCCTTGCTCTCCCCTCAATTTACTGGTAAACTATAACTCCCATTCAAAGATGTGTGGGTTCTCTTTGTAATTAGTTGTGTGTTATAAAGGATGGCATGGCAGTGGAGATGGACTTGGCTAGGAGTCATAAGGGGTAAGCCCCAGTTCAGTTCAGGTGTGCTTGGATCCTAGTGGGTTGAAGCTATTTGAGGTCTGCATGGGGCAGATGGATCAAGTCATACAGCATAGTGAACTCAAGCATGTCAGAACTGTGCTTGGTATAGCTAAATAAAGATGTAGAGTCACTAAAGATTACAGTACACTGTAATGGCAGGTAGTCATTATCTTTACAGAAGATATGACCATCCTGAGGGCACAAATGCAGCACACTAATACGAAACTCATGGTGAATAACTTCCTGATAAAAAGTATAAAAATAGGAAAAAAAATTTCAACATGCTCAGTCCTGCAATCAAGTTACCTTTCTCCTTATTGCAGTAAGCTAAGAAGCTACCAAAACCAGGAATGAGACCTATATATCTCATTGAAGCAGAAGTGTGTGTGGCAGACAACTCCTCTTATAACATGGAGATATTTACATACACACGGAAAGGGGAAGAAAAACTCCAAAGATTTATCATAATAAGAGGTATCTCCTAATTATGGAGTGAAGAGGGGGAAAAAACTCCAGTGTACCAGTTTGAACTCAGTCTAATTTTAGGTGATGTGATGACAAACTAAAGTAATAGAAAGCCTATAAATTCAGACCCTGGAACACTTTAATCAGGTCTTTTGAATTCTCAGTGTATTCTTCACTATGCTCAAATGCTGCTAAGGCAGGTCCTGATGTGACCTTGACACGCCAGCTGAACAGCTGGAGGTTATGAAGAGTTGTCTTGCAATATCCTATTTTCTGTTCTTACCTCTGCCACACCCTCAAAAGTAAAGGTCTTCACTTTGGAGATATGCTCATAACTTAGTAGAAAAAACAATAGCTTTTACTTTTTTATTCTGCTGTTTACTTAATTTTTTTAATACAATCTTCCAAGAGCTTTATTTCTATAATAGAGCTTTATTTCTATAATAGAGCTTTCTATGAAAGTCTGAATTATCATATAATATTGAAATTATCAACCTGGAGATTGTACCTTTGGCAATAATAGGAGATTTATGAGACAGTTTAGGAGATGGAATTTACCCTTGAAGTTTAGGTCATCTCATCAAAGCTATGAGAAACTCAGAGAAGGCATTAAGGGTAATATGGCCTTCAGAATCTCTTGTTGCTTCTGTAAACAGTCAGAAGTCTCTCTCAGGTTTGTCCTCTTTTATACAACAGACAGTGTACATACAGATATGTTTGAATGTTTAAAACAGTCCCAAAGATGACATCACATATGAAACACTAATTTTTGAGTTTCCATTAGTTCTTTAAGAATTTTTGTAAGTCAGAACATAACCCTTGACAGTAGCCAGCACCAAATGCTTCAGGGTAAGATACAGGAGTTCTTGACTTGAACAACTGCAGAATAAAGTGCTCCGAAGAAAAAGGTTTTGGTTTTATTTGTGTGGGGGGTTTTTTCTAAACAGAATTTTTTTCACTAATGCTTTGCTTATCCTCTAGGGCATTACCTCCTTACCAACAGTAACAACAAAAGACTGTCATTGTATACAGGACATACTTATCTGAGCAACAGCTGGTTTTTTTTCAGGCCAAAAGGTTACATTTTTATCCAGTGGAAGCACTGAGCCTTGAGTTGTCTTTGTAAGATAAAGAATTATCAAAAGACAGACTGTTTGAGTTGAAAAATTTTTAGAAAATCTGAACTTTACAATCATTGTAATCTAAAGTACACTGCATGTAATAACCTAAGTATGTGCCAGAAGGTGTATTTCTTAATCCAAGACAGTTCTAAGACTGAGCTGCCATGAGAAAGAGCTTCAAGGCTAGAAA
>NW_020955743.1:159378-161001 GCF_003031625.1 Empidonax traillii | reverse complement strand
GAATTATCAAAAGACAGACTGTTTGAGTTGAAAAATTTTTAGAAAATCTGAACTTTACAATCATTGTAATCTAAAGTACACTGCATGTAATAACCTAAGTATGTGCCAGAAGGTGTATTTCTTAATCCAAGACAGTTCTAAGACTGAGCTGCCATGAGAAAGAGCTTCAAGGCTAGAAATCTTAAAATGGTTTTGTGCACCAGTTAATGTTGGTTGATGCACTATTGTTAGAGTTTTGTTTTTCAAACTTAAAATTATTCTAGGAAGTCCTTTTTCCTTTCAGTAATTGCAAGTTATGGATAATATACTGTGAGAAATGCCTCATCCATTTCTGAATCTTTTTCTAAACTTCTGAGCTCTGTATTACCCTGGGACAGTGTGTTCCACACCTGTGTTATGTGACAGAGACAGTATTTTGTACACATTAACTCCTGGTAATAAACACCATTTTAAGGATTGAATATTGCAGTTAGTAGCATGAACAATTTATTCTTCCACAGCTGTGGAACACATATTGCCTAAACTTGGAGATGTGTTAAGTGATGTTTTGTTAATTAGTATATGAATTTTTAAAAGCAACCCCTTAGGAGACACTGAGGGAGAAGAATAAAATTTCCCCTTAATTTCCTGAAAGAGAAGGTCCTTGACAGAAACCAATTCCAACAGTTTTTGTGCTAGAGAGGAATTCAAAGGAATAATTTAGTATCGCGTTATAAAGCTGTGCAGTGTCGGTAGTTTTACACTAAACAGCCATACTGAAATGGTCAGCTTAGGCGTCTCTTAGCTTGACTCCTTTCTCCAGTTTCCCAAGCGTTTTCAGATTCCTGCCAAAAGTATGATCCTGGCTAGGCTCCAATCCCTGTTTTAAGTATAATCATACACCTAGAATGAGTTGTTCTCAAAAAGGTGGAAGTGGGATGCATGCTTGGCAGTGGGAGAACAGGAGAAGTAGACAATTAAATTGGATTTTTGACAGTAGTCTACAATTTTATCCAGTGATGTTGACCGCAAAATTGTAGGATCTGCTGCTTCTGTCCTGCCCATCCTCTCCCTTGTGCCAAGACAGCTGTTCACCCAGTGAATCAAGACAAGAGATATTCCAGGGCCCTGGATCTACCCCTAAATAAAATGTTTAGTTCTCTGTTCATCCTAAAGAGATGGATTTTTTAATCCAAGTCACTATGTAGCCACACAAATATATATATTGGCACAACATGGAGAGAAGCTTTGCATTGGCAGTGACTCAGGAAAGAGTAAGAGTACAGTCTCCTAGCAAAGGATGTCTCATACAGCCTCAGCTTCAGAAGAACAAGTGAACATTCATTCCCATGGGTACTACTGCTAACTGGGAGCCCCCGGTGGTCCAGGGGAAAATTCACTGCACTGTCACTGCAGAGACCCGGGTTCGATTCCCGGTCGGGGCCACTCCCCGGGCAGATGGAGCTCGTTAGCCCGTAAGGCAATCCATCTACGTCCTGAGGACCTCGCTGCCACCGTCCAAGCGTGCTTGGCCCCGGCAGATGAACCTCAGGATTAAAGGGTGGGCTCAGTTCCGCGCACACTGTGTCTCACCTAAAAAATCCAATGCGCAGGCTGGAAGGTGGAAAGACCTTCCCCGGTTCT